>NC_081173.1:28547290-28668193 GCF_012432095.1 Onychostoma macrolepis
TATATATATTTTATTTTATTTTAGAATTACACTTCTTTTAAGGAATGCTGCAACTGTTAAATATTCTATTGGCTACAAGAGGTGGACAAAATGATGTGATGGTTATATGACGGAGGAGTTTAGCTAATGAGCATTTGGTAAATTAGAGCTTCAGAGATGAGGGTTCTTGCAAATGAGCAGTATGTATCAGCCATAAGAGGTTTGCAAATTAGCACTTTGGTTTGTGAGTTTAAATAGCAATGTGAGGCAAGTAAGTTCTTCAGAGCCAAACTTCAGTATATTGAGCACAAACGCTGAGTCGTAATTTAAGTTAAATCTAAAACCGGGACATTTATTTTGATTTCCATCTCCCATTCTTTTTCTTGAATAGTGATGAAGTATATTAGAATGTGAATCTGTTATGGTGGTCCTTATGGACATTATGTGTATTACTTTGTTTATATTTTTCCCACTCGGATGTGTGCAGAAGAATTGTCTTTTTATAGTTGTTGATGTTTGTGATTGTTTTGTTTCTGGTTTGGATTGAGTTGCAGTGAGGAATGCATATTTGCTTTCGGCTAAATGATAGAAAAGCTGCAGTCTGGGGACGCTGTGTGGCAGTGTGGATGTCCAAAGGCTTTTGTTCTCTTAAAAAACCTTCTACTTATAGGTCATTTTTTTCTCAAACGTAAATTTTTCTTCATCTTGTGTAAGCACACTGGAGAGCAAAAGAAGTGCATGAGAATATAGAAACCAACACTATAATTCAAAAAAAAAAAAGAGAGAGAGAGCGAGAGAGAGAGAGGATACAAAGTATTTGTGTCTTGAAAATAAATATTTTACATGCTTATTAATGCAAAATACACAACTTGCTAACAGAATACTTATAAATTATAAATAATCATTATTTTCTTTTTTCCTGCTATTATAATATGATCAAAAAGATGTGTTGAAAATAAAAGGCAATTAAAATAAGAAGAGATTGTGTAAGAAGACCAGAGAAGGTGAGTGAAGATCAACAGGTTTATTATTTCATGTCATCCAGTGTTTATTTATTCATGATGTCACTCACTAAATGCTGCTGTAATGACTGGAAAACTGAACTAAATTGGAGCAACTGACGTTTATGCCATTTAGTTTTTCTGCCATTACATTTTCCTTCAAAATGTATTATTTTTTATGATTTTTTTGTTTTTGTTATGACCTGGTTACCCAGATAACACCTTTTAAATCATACATATCTTAAAGTGTTATTGGGCTCTAGAGATTTCACAAATGATAATAATTAGTTCACTTTTTTATATCTGTTTGTAGTTAGTAAGATTTTTTAAATGATATCTAGGTAAATAAGCATGAGTTCAGCAACCAGGTTAGCAGTTAGCTTTGTAACCATTAATTAAAACTTAAAAATAATAATAATATATGTGACCCTGGACCACAAAACCAGTCTTAAGTCGCTGGGGTATATTTGTAGCAATAGCCAACAATACATTGTATGGGTCAAAATTATAGATTTTTCTTTTATGCCAAAATTATTAGGATATTAATATTAGAATATTAATTAGGATTCATGTTCCATGAAGATATTTTGTCAATTTTGTACTGTAAATATATCTAAACTTAATTTTTGATTAGTAATATGCATTGCTAATAACTTCATTTGGACAACTTTAAAGGCGATTTTCTCAATATTTAGATTTTTTTTTTTTTACACCCTCAGATTTCAAATCTTCAAATATCTCGGCCAAATATTGTCCTGTCCTAACAAACCATACATCAATGGAAAGCTTATTTATTCAAAAAAAAACCTCAGTTTCACAAAATTGACCCTTATGACTGGTTTTGTGGTCCATGGTCACATATACTGTTGAAAAGTTTGGGTTCAGTAAGGTTTGTTTTCTTTGAAAGAATTCAATTAAATTGATCAAAAATGTCAGTAAAGACATTTATAATGTTAGTCATCAAAGAATTCTGAAAATATGCAACACAGTTTCCACAAAATATGAAGCATGCTAATGTTTCTTGAGCAGCAAATCATCATATTAGAATGATTGAATGAAAATTAAGCTTCGATCACAGGAATGAATGACCTTTTATAATGTATTCAAAAAGAAAAGATTTTAATTTAAATTGTAATATTATTTCTCACACAAAAAAAAAACAGCCCAAAACTTTTGCTGAGTCATGACTCATGACACTCATTCAAAGGCAAAACTTGACCATATATATATATATATATATATATATATATCTTACTTATAACTCTTGCATCAACCAAGCGTGATGGTGGTAGTATAGCTAACCATGTAGGTCAATTTTGGTGAATATATTTGAGTTAATTCACAACAAACCATATTTGATTTGATATCTATAATGTTGAAGTTTGGTTGTTTAGTGAAGGCCTCACTCACTCCTCACATCTCTCTCTACCTCTCAATCTGTGCTTCTCTCTCTGCTCCCATCAGGCTTGTACTGTACCTACAGCTCTCTGCGTGTCTCTCTCTTCCTGCCTCACAAAAGACCCCTCTGTTCTCTACGCTTTCCCCCACCCCCTTCCTCAACACCCAAGTGGTACATTCCCTCTCCTCCTCATCCTCTCCCTGCAGTGCGTCTCATTGTGAGGCTCTTCTCCTCACCTTCAGCTGTAGTCCGGCCACAAAGCGGCATTATTACGGTACAGTGCCGCAGACACCTGAAGCTGATGTGTGAGATCAGGCTCCACAAACAGAACTGTTGTTTCACACATGCTGTAGAGCGCAGCGTAACGCTAAGACGCTTGTCTTCTCCAGCTCTGCAGGTACAGAAACACTGAATGATTGATACCCAAGGGTTCTACAACTTAGCTTAACAAAGTATAATCACTATACACTATACTTTTAAAAATGTGGGAGCTGGTATATTCTTTTTTTTTTTTGTCATGATTTTGAAAGGAATATTTTATGCTTAATAATGCAGATTTTTTTTTAATCAAAAATAAAATATAGGGAATTAAAATATATATTAATATATGAAATCATATAGCAAAATATGTGGTTATTATTATTATTATTATTTTAAGATATTTTGGAATGTAACTTTTTTCCTTAAATGAAAAAGCTTGAATTTTATAATTTTATAGTGTTTTATAGTTTTACAGTAGTTTTTGTTAATATTTTGAATTACATTTTATCATTTTATCAGTTTTAAATTAAATTTTTGTTAATATGTTGTGTTTTTGACATTTTTAAAATATGTCTGTAATGTATGGTTTTTGTAATGTAATGTAATGTTATAATTATATAAAACATAATTATATAATTTGAAAAATATATATAAAAACATAATTATTAATCAATTCTTCACGTAAAAACGAAACTTATAGAAATGTTGCCTTGGAAACTAATTGAAATAAAACAAGTTTAAGTTTATTTTATTTTATTTCAGTTCATGTGTGTTTTGTTTCAAGTAATTAAAATGTTTTTTTTTATTGTTTTTGTCCTAGTTAACAGTAATAACTCAGCATTCTACTCCAGTCTTCAGTGTCACATGATCCTTCAGAAATCATTCTAATATGCTGATTTGCTGCTTAAAGCTGCAGTCCGTAAGTTTTGCTTCCCTTACCTTAAACCTTACCCCAACCCTTAAATGATCTGAGATGACCAAACACCTGAGAAGAGATGATGCCAACCCCTCAGAGGACCTCAGAGGATGCCAACCCTCAGACAATATACAGAATTACCAAATTTTACCAAGTTTCTACAATATATACAGTAAATATATTGTAGAGACTTAATTTCCTGTAAAGCTGCTTTGCAATGATTTGTATCTTAAAAAGCGCTATACAAATAAACTTGAATTGAATTGTATTGAATTTTGCCTCTTTGTCGCCATCTCTGTTTGAAAACCTGGAATTGCAGCTGTGTGCAGAATTATCTTGCTTGTGTGGGTTGTGCTCCGGCAAGGCTTCAGCGGATGAATCTAATGTTTACTAATGTGGTGTGGATGTTTACTGTACTTCACAATCACAGATTCTAGCCTACGTCTTGGAATATATGACTCAAATAAGAATTTTCACTGTATATTGCCATCTGAACAAGTAAGTAACAAGTCTGCCATGTTTGTTCTGACCAACTGAGGAAAAAAGCATTACCAAAAAACACGCTACCAATGGTGATTTAATCTAAAGATCGGTTAGCTCATATCACATTAAACCGTGCAAATTATTATTATTATTGTTATACTTTATTCTCAAATTATTAATGTTAATAACATCAGCATTGCGTGATTATGAGTATAGTGTGTATTAGCGTGTAGATTTCAATTTCTGTACAGTCTAATATCTAATTGTCATACCATTCGAATTTCATATTAAGAAATTCTTTTAACCCAAAAAGCAAACTATGCTCCCTTCGAACTGGTTGTCTTTAAAATACAAATCTTGTGTAATCCCAGGCTATCTGTAATCAGAAGCACATTTAAAACTGGAATATAATTTAATTTCATTCACATGTGTTTCATAAACACATAATCCTTTCTGGATTACAATCCGCCATCAAAATGATACATTTAAATATTTCAGCTGCTGAGAGAAAAGCCTAAACAATCCGTCACCTGCAGGATCCTCACATGCAAAAGCCTACTAGCCGGGACAACTACTTTATATTTACAGACATGACGTAATGACGCAGTGCCATGCTCGAATTTCCCGCGAAAACCTACCCGTACCACTCAAATTAGAGAACATTATTATAAGCGAACCGTTGTGAATCAGGCTAAAGCACTGGCTGGTTATGTACTTGCTCAAATATTTATTTCGGATCATTTTTAACCAAAAAAAGTTACGGACTGCAGCTTTAAGAAACATTTCTAGTTATTATCAATTTTGTTGTGAAAACAGTTGTGCTGCTTAATTTTTCTGTGGAAACCATGATTTATTTTTCAGGATAATTTTTTTTCCTGTTTCTTTGATGAAAGTTTATACGTTATACTATGCTATATATTTCTTCACTGTCACTGTTGATTAATTTACTGCATCCTTGCTGAATAAAAGTATTAATTAAAACAAATCACCCCCAACTTCCTGGAGGGAAAAAAGGTAGTATACACACAAAACAAAGTTTAAAGTTTGATCATCACATTCATCATTGTGCTTGCCTGATGCCTGCAGCTCATGGTTGATCCTGGAGGGTTTTTCCTGCAATTAGTGTTCTGGAAATTGCATGTTGTTTTTGTAAAACTTTCTGCTAAATGACATGTAAGCTCTGTTCCAAACTCCTGCCAGCTGCCTTGCTGTCTACTGCCTAAATCGGCAGCTACCTTTTAAGGCAGCATCCCAACCGCAATAAAACCCCATAAGCAGACCCACACGGATCTGAACCCACAGAAACTCCACTGATTTCTGAATAATTAGAATACTAATCATTCACAAAAGTTCTAAATAAACGAATCCATCATTAAGACATTTTAACTTTAAGTTGTGGCTTCTGGGCAAAATATGAGTTCATAATAACATTTCCTCCTGTGAAAAAGTCCTGTTGTCCTCTCACATCAAAATCCAGCAAGATATTTGTTTAGAACTGTAGCTGGTAATTGGTGCTTGATCTGTGCATATTTCTCTCCTGATATAGACGAGGTGACTTTTTCACTGGATAAAGCAATACTATTATAGATGGCTTGTATTTTAGCTGGAAGCAATGGTTTGAAGTAAAAAACATCTTAATAGTGGATTTGTTTCTTACAGACATGCACTTCACAAGACATTAATTGATGGACTGAAGTGGTATGCATTACTAGTGGATTACTGTAATGTTTTTATCAGCTGTTTGGACTCTCATTCTGACGGCACCCATTCACTGCAGAGGATCCATTGCTGAGAAAGTGATGCAATGCTACATTTCTCCAAATCTGATGAAGAAACAAACTCATCTACATCTTGGATGACCTGAGGGGGGAACACATTTTCAGCAAATTTTCATTTTTGAGTGAACTATCCCTTTAATATCCCTTTAAAATTAATTTAATAACTGATATTTATTTATTACTTTAAATAGAAGTACAAAACGGTGGATATTTATTGCCATGTTTCAAATGAGATTTTGTAATGCAATTTGGTATTGCATCCAGGAAATTTTCATGACATCCTCTCTCTCTCTCTGTCCTCTCCATCACCGTCTCCTCCTTTGACTCATCAGTATGTCCCCACATTTCCACTTCAGTCAGTGGGTCATATGAATCCACCTCCTCCCTTCTGCTCAGGACTCCCTCCCATACCACCTCTCCTTCTCTCTCTCTCTCTCTCTCTCTCTCTCTGGGTAAATACTGTTTGATCGCTCTCTCTCTCTCTCCATCAATAGGCCTCATTCATTCCCTCTCTCCTGCTGCATGCCATTGGACCCCCCTTACCTTCCCTATTCATTCCAGTGATTTTTTTTTCCCTCCATGAAGTTTTCCGTGACTTCTTAAATAGCTCAGTACCTGTTCTCTCTCTTCTCACATCATCTCTTTCCCTAGTCATTTTCAGTATTTCTCTTCTCTGTCTTCCTCCCACACTTGTTTGTTTCACCTGTTTTAGATAAATGGACGTAGTTCTGTGACATTGGTCATTAAGCTATGATAAATGTGACCCTGGACAACAAAACCAGTCTTAAGTCACTGGGGTATATTTGTAGCAATAGCCAACAATACATTGTATGGGTCACAATTATCGATTTTACTTTTATGCCAAAAATCATTAGGATATTAAGTGAAGATCATGTTCCATGAAGATATTTTGTAAATTTCCTACCGTAAATATATCAAAACTTAATTTTTGATTAGTAATATGCATTGCTAAGGACTTTATTTGGGCAACGTTAAAGACCCTCAGATTTCAGATTTTCAAATAGTTGTATCTCAGCCAAATATTGTCCGATCCTAACAAACCATACATCAATGGAAAGCTTATTTATTCATAATTTCAGATGATTCAGGTGGTGACAAATCTCAATGTCAAAAAATTTACCCTTATGACTGGTTTTGTGGCCAGGGTCACAAATACTTCTATAAATATATATAATATGATATATATATATATATATATATATATATATATATATATATATATACACACACACACACACACACACACAAATAATTCATCAAAATTATTCATGAATTTCCTCAGAGAAATAAAAAATAAAGAGAAAAATGCTAGGAATGTTGACAAAGCAAGACTTTAATGCTGTTAAATGAACCTTGGAAAAATGTGATGAGAAATATATGAGTTCATAATGAGATCTAACTTTTGGTTGCAGACTATTTTGGCACATCTGAGTACAGTTTAAGATCTCTTCTCAAACTCCACAGGAGGCATGGGTCTTTTTCTCAAGAAGTAAACCCTGAGGTGAGCGAAGTTAAGTAAACTCTGATTTTTCACTCCATTTAGTCTCATAGCTTTCTCGGTGAAACTGTAGCACATCTGTTCTGAAATGTCCACTACATGAGCTCTCAATGTATGTTCCATTCCCTGCACACTTCTATAACTATCCGTTAAATAGTCACCATTACTGAGGCGATTGAAGAAGCTGAAGTAAATTTGCTTAATGATGCATAATTGTGCTAAATGATCTGAGAAGCATTCAGTGGCCACATTTAGAAAATGTGAAAAAATGAGTCAAACCGAGAGCTTATGTCAGTGTTCACACGCTCGCACATGCTATAATGATCTGCGCAGCGAACAAACAAACATTTATTCGTTGCTTTAAACTCTTACTAGCGTAACTGGTGGTTTAATATGGCTCACATATACAAGCTGGCATTAAGTTTGCTTCCCATCTGGGTGTATATGAGTCCGGCATCCAAAAATCACTGAGCCATTCTTTTTTCGCTCTTTCATTTTGCGCTCTTATATCTGGGTCTCTACTTACTGGGAGCTCTGTCTAGCATAATACAGAGGTGCATACATTTTTTTTCAATGCTACAGCTGTAACCCTGTACCAACCCAGTCCATTTCCTCACAAACACACACACGCAAATACACACATGCCAATCTATTTCCTCCCCCCTTCTCCGATCTATTTTGGTGTGTTGTAGTGGGCTAGGGTGTGTGTGCGTGGTTTGCAGCCCTGCCCAGTAAAATACAGACTTTTTTAAGGAAGTCTACAATATAATCTGGTCGCTTTATTGTAATTACAAGGTCCCCATTTTGGAAATAACCAGGCTGTCCGCAAGCACTTGCCGTGTCTGACTCCAAGGAAAACTTGAGTTAGCTTTCGTGTGCCCCCCGTTGAACTGCTTCATGCCCAGCACGTAGCCCTATCAGAAGATAATTCATTTTCTCACACATGCAGCGAATTTCAGATGTTTTCATAAAATCTGTTAGCATGGGTGGCCAACCAAACCTACACAACCACATGGCTAGCGGCCTATCGCCAAAGCCTGAAATTACTGTGGACAAATTAGTAGGCTGTATTAATCCGAACAGCTGTATTCACTTAAGGTGGGAAACATCTGTCTTGGGGATTTCTCTGTCAGAGTCGGAGTGGCTTTTTACCTTTTTGCTTTCTGAGTTTTATCGGTTGCATGGTTTGTACAAATGCCAAGACATTATGTCAGTCATCTATTTATGTGGATGTTCTCAAGGTACTTTGCAGTGTTTGTGCTGAAGTTGCGCTTCAGTGTTTCTCTGGATGTAAACTGGTCTCAGGCCATTTCAACCCAGCTGTATTTTTACCTTCTCAAGGTCTGTGCTCACCTGTATGCCATCCTCTGCTTGGTTTTAAACATTCTTAATGTCTGTGTTCATGTGCGGTTTCAGACAGACCAAGCAAAGGCATTTTAATTCATTTAATTGTTTAATGTCAGTTTAGAGATTTTCCCTTTTTTCCTAAATGCTGTTCATGATTAAACTGTAATTATGAACAACACTGCTATTTTTATCATACTCGGCATAGCAGTTAGATTTAGCATCAGTGCTAATTTGAAGAAACAAAAAATATTCAGAAGACTTCAATCTGCATTCTCACACAACTAGAAGTGCTCTGATTTGCTATTAATTTACATTTACATTTATGCATTTAGCAGACGCTTTTATCCAAAGCGACTTACAGTGCATTCAGGCTATAATTGTTTTTTTCCAGTATGTATTTCAGTATGTTTCAGTATTCAAAACTTGCCACAAGGCTTGAGTGCTTATCTTCTTATTCATTAATTTTTTAAATGATTCATTTAATATTATTTATTTTAGATGTATTTTAAATATATATATTTTTTAATTTAATATTAATGTATTTAGTTGTTTAGTCATTTAAATATTGCATTACATTTTATCTTCAGCAGTAATAGTACAGTACACCTTATTGCCACTTTCCACCCACATCCCTCATTTTCCATGATCTTTTCTCACATTTTTAAAAATACATTTATTCTTTCTCACATTCTCCTCTGGCCTTTCTGTGTCAATGGGAACACCACAGATTTAAAGCATATGATTATAGCCTACTGTTTTATTATAGAATGCTAGAGTGCACCAGCCAGAGGCCTTACAAAAACACATGCCATGATTGTTTATGGATTGTCTCCTTTAGACCATAACGGGCTACAGGACACAAGAAGCACTGATTTGATTCATTTTTTCCTGCAAATTAGAATTTCCCTGCAGGGAAAAGCTCTCGTCAGGTACTAATAGAGTTGGTGGGAGTTTTAATAGTGCAGGTCATGTTATGATTGGTGGCTGCTGACAGTATGGTATTTTATTACTATTCTCTTTCATAAATGTTTGTTTTATGCATTTGAGGAACTTTATTTATTTCTTTATTTTTAAATTTGAGTAATCCAAGACTCATTGTTTTGGGTTCGTTGTTCAAAAGCACAGGTGTTTATAAAGATCTTTGGACCGAGAATAGGCGTAACCTAAATAAATGACTGGGTTTCTTTTTTTATCCCTTACTTTGAAGAACTGCAGTTTGCTGCATCTATAGGAGGCAACTGAAGGGGAAAAATGAAGGAAAGGAAAAACATCAAAATAAATCAGTTTCTTTGGTGAATCAGAGATCAAACGGGAGGTAGCCTATGACTACATTTAATCATTACTTTCTGATTTTTGTCACTTAAAAACTTAAAAGGTCTGCTTATGTGTAGGGCCATTACTTTTAGGCTATATATAAACTAGGCTGTAATGTTATGCTTTATAGCTAGGCTGCTATAAATTAATATAGTAGAATATAATATAATAAAATAATAATAATATAATAAAATCTGGTAAATTTGGCCACTTTTGAGAATGTGAAAAAAAAAAAAAAATTATTTTAATAAAACAAATTCTTAGAGAGTTCGCTAAATAATCACCTTTGGCTTTACGGGAGGCGGTTACTATAGCAACAGGCCGTTCCGCCGTTATATCAGCATGGCATGGTATGTCAACAAAGTAACCTATAGCGTTTTATCACTTTATTATATATTTACATATCATTGACACATCACTAAAACGTGAATGATATGTAAATATACCCGTTTGGGTTTTTGTTTCAGTAGTTGAATATTAGCTAAATGTGCTAAAGGCGCCAAAAGACGCTGCGCGAGACAAGCCTCAGCATGAACTACTGACAGAACAAGCAGACGGCCTGAAATCCATTAATAATTAACATACAATAAACATTTTTTTAATAATGGTGTATGACTAACCGAAATGAAGTTCTGCTGACAGGGCTAAACGTTAATTTTGTTCGGTACCTGCTGCCGTGGTCATTTAATTTGAGTAACCGAGTTGGACCGAGCCGTGAAAAGGGAGGGAAGAGGGCATGTGACGTCACGAGCGGATAAGGATCTGATTGGCGGCTGAAATCCTTCATGCCTACGGACCCATCGGTCCTACATGGTTCAGCTGTGAAACAGAAATAAATAGAGAGGAATAAACTGACTGATCTACATGCCAATCACTGGCACGTTAACATCAATAGCTCGTTTGATGAATACAGATATTTTGGGCCATATAGATCCTTTCATAAATTCTTGAAATTATGTATGTCGACACGTAACGAACGCGTAGAAAGCCGCAGAAGTCCGTATGCATGCATTTCCCTCCCTCTTTTTTGCTCTCTACCCTCTCATTCACTCTCTCTCCACACACACACACGCGCGCGCGCTCCCTCGCATTTCGTGGGAGAAAGTAAGAAGAGGGAGAGAGAAAGAGAGAGATTGAGAGAGAGTGATTTGAAGCCTCTCTCTGCTCTCTCCGCTTTTCTGTTCACTCAGACTCAATGGGGCTCTAGCATTAGGGGTTTCGAGCTGTAAAACTACATATTTATTACCCGTTCCCTTCTTTCTATTTAAGTTTTGTACATAACACAGATAACTTATTGAAGAACAAGGTGGGTGTGCGTTTCAAGACGTCTCTTAAAACACACCAAGTTTGTTAGAGGCCAAGTCGAAGTTGATGTCGAAAGAACGAAAAGGCTAATTTGAAACTGTCCTGCCTTGTAGTCCAACCAAACCGGTCAAAACACTTGGGAACTATGGATATTCGGAAGAAGCGGAGGCCGTGGTGCATGGAGACCTCGTTCTTGCTCCTCCTGTGCCTTACTCTGGCACAAGCAGGTGAGCATTTTGCTTTTTCTGTTTGTGTTTGTGGGATTTGACAGAAGAAACTGTAACGTGATTTATGCATTGATGCATTTTGCTTCAATGCAACATTAGGTTTTGATGCGCTTTACGCACGCCAGGTATCCACGAGATTACGCAGGTGATTGTGTGTTAGTGTTTCCAAGAAGATGCTTGAATTTTCTATTATCTTCTGTTAAAGTGATTTCAGTGCACTGATTTCTACTTTTAATTCTGATACATCATGTTGGATCTAGCTGTCACTTGGTGAGCGCACGTTATAGCAGACTAAAATTTGGTTCGAGTCCCTTAAATTGACACCAGTCTTTAAACTCGTACGAATTTTTCAAGGAATTGAAATATGCACAAAACAAATACAGGCCCATGAGTTGAGCTCCAGGCCGCGTTGGCACACATTATGTGGCATCCCAGACGGTGGCATAGGATAGGACGGTGCTTTCACTGACAGGTTTCACATCCTGGTTTGAACTTCATTTCAGCGCACAGCACCTTGAGATGATATTTGTTGGTAGTGCAAACAACGAACATTAATCGTATCGTAAATTTAAAATATATAGTTTATGTTTTTTGTTTAGGCTACATTTTTAATTTTCATTTATTGTTTTTTTTATATTACATGGCTCTCTGGAATGCTTGATTCTGATTGGTCAGTCTCGACATTTAGCGATCAAATATTTTTGAATAATAACCGTTGCCCCTAGCAACACTAATTTAGCCATGACTGCGCCTCCTGAGCGTCGCTAGCTGGTATATTCTGTCTCGTCGCTTTTCTTAAAAATAATTTCTAAAAACAATATCTAATGCTATTTTTGTATTTGTTAATCTATAGCCCAAATAACTCACCTCAGAGTGTCCAAAACCTTTTATACATTATTCACCTGCTCTGAACTGTTATTTTTATTAACACGAGAGCTTTTCGTCTTCGTAAACGTTACGAACTTTTTTCCAGTGCGCTTTTTGTTGCAGTAGGTTTTTGTTTTATTTAGAAAAACGAATCCATATTTAATATAAGAAGTTCCATATACAATTAGTATTTTATTTTATTTACCCCTGCCGACTGGACATTAATTTCTGCACATTAATATTTTTTACGTAAATCGTCGGCTGCGCTTCTAGCGTTCACCACTAGTCTGTGAGAGGCGCTCCAGATTCTGCTGCTTCTCCATAGACGTTTCTTTTACAGTAAGTAGAAGCACATAATCAGATATAGTACATTTTCACACCAGATTTGGACAGATTTAATTAATATTTAAAGCTTCTGTTTGAATGAAAAAGTGACAAAACGATCTTTTAGATGATGGCGCACACCTAAAGTCCCTCAGGCGTGGATGTAATTCCAGATTTCTGATTTAATCGCTCTTTTTTCTCCCCATTCCCTCCCTTGTGTGTTTGGAGGAAGTCTGAATATTTGTGCCTCGCATGAGTAGGTTATTATTCTGCCCTGTGGTTCTCAGAGATGCAGTGAATGAGTTAGTGTCTCCGTGTGTGAGCTCAGTGATATTTGTGTAAACGCACACGTCTATTACACCTGGAGAATTTTCCACAGTATGCCAGTTTTAGGCCGGTGAACGTTGCACTGTGAATATTCCACAGTCTGCTGTTGCTGGTTCAAAAACATCTATGATTCTTAATAACACAAACCAGTTTATTTTGTTCAAAACTAAACTCCAAAAAGTTCTGCAAACCTAGCCACTATTTAGGATTCTCTTTTTATGTTCAAGTCCATTTTTATATCTGCTAGTTACCTTTAAGCGGTCACTGTTGTTCCATATTGTTAACTTTGGGACAGCAGACATACTTTTGAGAGCGCTGTGTTTTTTAGGTGGGGAATATTTATTTAACATGGATGTTCCTTCAACCTCATTTCAAAGGCAGCGCTCTCAAAGAACAGTCTGTCTCACTTCTGTTAACCAAAACACCCTCAACCCAATGCAGCGAATGAGGACTGAATGGAGCCACTGTGTGTGAAGGAAATGCCCGGAATATTCGTGTGTATATTCGTAGCACGTGAGAAAAGACTGTCCTCATGGGTGTGTCCATCATTCCTGACAGTTTCATGAATGTCATTGTGTGTTACTTACATTGCTAATCTTCCCCATCACTAACTTACTCTTATCCTGAAGTGCATTGGGAATATGAGGGTTGAAGAGTTTAATGGGTGCTCCTCATATCCCTTATTAGATTTGTTGAATTTATGCATGCATGGAAAGAGCATAGCATCACTATAATAATTGTGCATACTTGGTATTAAACTTGCAACTATTGTTAGTGCATGGATGATACCTCAAGTTAATTGTTGTAGTGAGTTGTGCTATAGTTTTCTAAGTGATCAGCCTTATGCTTTTCGCTCTGAGCAAGCATTTCTTTATTATTCTTCTCCCATAACTAACAAACAAAACTAACCCTAGTGATTCAATTCCAGCTGTAGGAATCTTTTCACACTCTGACCGCAACAGGCCTCCAGAAGCCTCACACTTCCACAAATGGCTCTGTTGACAACAATACAGTTCCTCTGGTTGAAGAAGCACAGCTTTGCGGTATGTCTAGATAGTTAGTCATCATGTCTTCAAGGCTCAGTCCACACAGTCTCTTTGCAAAGGGTTGTTTTTAAACCTAAAATACATAGAAAGTTGGCATACAATGTTAAAAATACAGGTTCCAGAAGAAGGTTTTCACACCAGTGCCATAGAAGATCCCTTTTAGTTTTCAAAGAACATTGAACCTTTTTCCACTTTAAAGAACCTTTTGTGGAATGGAACATTTCCATTGAGGTTAAGGTCTCTTCATAGAACCACTGATGCTAATATAGAACCGTTATATTTAAGAATGTAATGTTTGAGCCATTAATACCTTAAATAGATCACTTTATCTCTCTTCCAGACACGTTTCAACTTTCATTGCAGCTGATTATTCTGGTGGTGGGGGGGGGGAATTCTTAAAATGGAAACATGCAATGGAAATGTCTTTACCGGGATTGTTGCAGCAGGTTTTATATCTCACAAAATTTCTGTATTTTAAGGTTAGTTTAAAATAGTTTTTTGGGAATGCAGACATCTCACCACAAGAGGGCCCAACACATGCTCAAGCTTTTCAGTTCAATAGCACCACATCTGAAGGATTCACTGAGCACATAATAAGCACCCTCATCTTTTAGTCTGGCTTATTTTTTATTAATATGTCTCAAGGAATTTAAACCTTTGTGCATGCCTTATGATTATGCATCTTTACACTTGTAAGCTGATAAAAGCTGTCTGTTTTCACACTTCTTTGCTTAAGATCACAACTGAAATAAGCAAAAAACTGAAACTGAAAAAAGCGACCAAGCTATTTGTCAGTAACCAAATTTAAGACTGATTCAGAATGTTTTGCTAACCATATTATCTTGGATTGCTATTAATAGGCATTAGTCTGAGTAATTCTTAGTAAAGTATATACATTTTTTTGTGAGTAGTGTATTCTTTGGTTTACAGTGATGGGTGTATGCAGTAGCTGTGGGGAGTCTGTATAAACGCTCAGTCTTTTTTAGTTTACATGATGTTTAATATAGTGGCCGTGTGGTCAGTGGCAAGCAGAGGCGCACTGTACACCACATACACACTGACTCATACTGAGCCACCTAGACCCAGAACACGCTGGCACTGTGGCACAGAATATATATAATAGTATATATAGTATTAGTATAGTATTATAATGTATAATAACAAATTTACAACCTTTGTTTAAGGCAATACATGTTCTAAAGCAGTTCTTCGCTGACTTTCAAGAGGCCCTCCATCTCTAGGGAATGAGAATAGTATTAAGCAAATGACAGCAAATAATCATTTGAAAATATGTCTGAATGCTTTTTTTTTTTTAGGTTGAATTGAATAGCTCTCTGCACTTGAACTGAATGGACACATTATCTAGACTTCACAAATGAACTGGCCTATTGTTTAGAGGTAGATTGCTGATTGTTTGTTTTAAAAGTCATAAAAGTACTACATTTGTTGAGAGGAACCTTTATTCGCTTCCTGGAAAGCATCACTAGTCAGGCTAATGTGCTTGTGTCAGCCTTTGGCTTTTTTATTTTTTAAACCTTTCATCGAGATCAAAAACACATCAACCACACTAACACACTTGGCAATCTGTGAACATGAAATACCTACTCTTTTGATATATATGTCTCTGTAACCCCATATTATGCCAGGAGTTGGTATGATGGCATAGCTGTCTGCGTATTATAAATAAATCATAAATATAGAGAGCCATGATTTAAATTATAACCTCTAGACAGGCCTGTACATGCACGCCTAACTACTGCGGTTGGCGGGAAGAGAGAATGAGACAGGGGAGACAGATCCAGACGGTTTGATGGATTTATCTTCATGTCTATTGCATCTTCTGATGTTTTATCTGTTTGTGGTTTGTTGTCACATTTGTTGCAGTTGTTTGATACATTTGCAAATGTTTCCTCCTCGTCTGTTCAGAAATGTTGAACCTCTTCTCTATCTACTTCTTCATCCTCAATCCATACGTTTTGCTCAAAACAAGAGCATCTTTGTGAGAAGTAAAGGTGAGAGTTGAAAAGGTCAAGGTGTCAGGTGGTACGTCCCGCTGGTATTTAGCACAGTTATTTGAAGCTCACAAGAAGACACTAGAACACCAAAGCTCAAAGAAAGAGAAGATGGAGTAACCAATCTCCTGGAATGTTCTGTGACAGAGTTCTGATGGTGGAAGTTTGTTTAGAAATGTTGAGGTCACCACGACTGCTAATGACTTACTGTTGGGAATGTTGGTTCTTGGTCTTGTTCTTTGAGGATCATTGTCTGTTCCTGTGTTTGCGAACTGCGTGAGCACACAGTGTTTGTTTGTGTGAATGCATTGTGAGAGCATTCAGGTTTCAGACATTCAAGAACATGTTTGCCATTTACAAAACATTTACTGAGCTCTGTTGAATGTTGGTGTTGGGTAGATGAAGTAGAAGCAGTAATGTCTTCTATAATAAGTGCATGGCTTTGCAGAAGTGATCGACTAATTCAGGTTGATTAATCAGCTAAAATTGAGCTATTTTGAGATGATTTGTCTGATCATTTCACCTATTGATAGAAAGTGGGTTTTTTTTTATTATTTGGAGCAATTTTTAGATAAATGCTGTTTAATTCTTAAGTTTAATTCTATTAAACTTAATATAATAACTTTTGATTTTAAATTTCAAAATAGTTTTTTGATCTAATTAAATGATATATAGTGTTTTCATTCTCAGTTTTTTTAATTCTCTTTTGTCTACGGTGTCTTATTTTATTTGTGCACTGCTTGCCCTTATTCCCAATTTTGCTCTATTTGAGAAATGCTTTTTGGGCCTCTCCCTCCTTATTTTATCCAATTTATCTGAGAAGGCCCAGCGACATATATAGTGCGGTGGTTGAGGTCTCAAACAGTGCCATACATTGTGCAGGTTGTCTCTTCTGGAAACCGATACAGTGACCAGAGACTTTCTTTTTCTTGTTCATCTCTTTCTCCCAGAATGTTTGAATAGGTTCACCTTTTGAGAATCAAGGAAGCATTGCATTTTAGCTAGAAGCCCCATTTTAGGGTATTCCTGCACTCTTGAACCTCCTTCAGCCTGTTTCCTTACAGCATTGTGTCTCTATATTTTTTCTATGGCTAACTGTGTACTCACATTCTAATTAGTTTACATAAGTAGAATTCATTATTTTTGGTCTGTAATATGAATATGCGAGTTTCTAAATGCAAAATGATTTAACTACCCATTGTGGTAACTGCACAGACCATATTTTGGTCAATGTGGTTATAGGGACCAAAAATACTGGCAGAGCCTCAGAGGAAAGTGCCAGCTTAAAATGAAAGGAAGCAGAAGATTTGTCAAGCCCTAGAAAGAGTATATGGAGACAGAGCCAAACATGCTTAACCTCAAATAGGTATTGCAAATACATTAAGACTTGTTAGAGAGTTTAACATCATTTTAGACAGTTAATAATGTAGTACACATTGTGGGTTCGAGCAGATGGCATCAGGATTCACATGAATCCCATAAAGAGCAACAGAGCTGCCAAGAGCAATAGGAAGATGGAAATAGACATAAAATTTTAAAACCTGTCTGTGTGGGGCCTGTTGAATGATTCAACATCTGTTTGAACTCACTTTCTGAACTGTGTAAAATAGTGTTCCCAAAAACAAGTGCATTTATCTTGTCTGAAAATCATGTTATTTCACTTTGCAAGGCTCATACTTACAGAAATATGTGCTATGAGCTCTCTTTGGATCTAAATGAACAGAAACTGTTAATATGAATGCAAAATCATGTATTATAAATTTAATGAATGGTGAAATAATGTTAAAAAGTATCTTAATGCACTTTCTTATTCTAACAGTGACCAAACTCTTCTTCTTCTACAGATCCGATAGATGTTTTGCGGGTGCTGCAGTTGCCTTCCCTCCCTGAAGGTGTGCAGAAGGTCCCGGGTTTCTGCACCTCTCGCCGGTCCGGCACTCCTGACCATGCCTACCGCATCACTAAGAAAGCCCAGATCTCTGCCCCCACCAAACAACTATTCTCAGGTAAGTTCTTTTAATGTATAAGCATTTAAATAACTGTTATTCACATAAACCAGATCTGAAGACATTCTGTTGTGTTCATAGGCACACAATTGCATAACTTAATGTTTTATCTATAAAAACAGCTGTAGGATCTTAGTTATATGTATCTGAAAGCCACTTATGAAATGTCAGTATGTGTCTCGGTCTGTATGAAGGAATTCAAAAAGGACAAGGGTATGATTTGTGCAAAAGATAGGTTCATAATTGAAAGGCTTGAAAGGAAAAGTGCTGAGACGTAAAAATTGAAGGCAGCATACTTTTGTAGATGTTTATATATATAATTAGGAATTTTACATTTTGGTTATAGAGAAAGTGCATTATATATATATATATATATATATATATATATACATTTATATATATAAAATGAAGTGTGAAATTGCATTATATGCATTATATAATTATATATAGAAATGAAGTGTGAAATTATATATATATATATATATATATATATATATTATTATATAAATGAAGTGTGAAATTATTTATCAGCTGGGTATTTTGGTTGCAATTCTTTTTTTCTTTTTCTTTTTTTGAGTCATTCATGCTCATACTGGTTTCAAGTTTTTATTTTATTTTTTATTTGGGTGCTGTTTTAATATGCTTAGAAAGATTACTAGGTCTGGGTGAAAATCATTTGGGTCCCTAACATGCAATTACTCCTCAAAAGCAGGATGAGAGCTTTTCAGTAGCTAATGAGATGGTTGCGTAGTTAAAACTAAATCTGAATGTTAGTGTCAATGAATTATGTGCAATTTCTGCAAGTTGAGTCATGAATCATAGGTTTATCCCAGACTGCAAATGTGTCTGTGCTTGAAGTAACCTACTTTGTTTGTCTCAAATCTTCATATTTCTATTTGTTTTGTTTTTTTAATTCTTGTAGGACGTTTCCCGGAGAACTTCTCCATCATGACTCTGGTAAAGGCCAAGGCTGGTCTTCAGGCCTTCCTGCTGTCCATCTATAATGAGCAGGGTGTCCAGCAGCTCGGTGTAGAGTTGGGACGCTCGCCCATCTTCTTGTATGAAGACCAGAATCGCAAACCCGCCCCAGAGGACTACCCACTGTTCAAAGGGGTCAACCTGGCTGATGGCAAGTCAGTAACCAATGCCTGCTGAGCCCCATCGGCCCATCCAGTTTCAAATATCTTATAATTACTTGTGTTATGCCACACTGATGCTGTTAGTTTCCAAGCAATGTGATGTGTAACTGTTGTTTGAATAGTAAACATCACTTTTTAGACTAAGAAATTTTGTATGCAGGGGCTGAAAGGTTCCTTCCAGTCTATATTAATGGCTCTCGGCAAACACTCAAACTATATACAGGAACTCTTTGTGACTATCGCTCCAGTTCACGCACATTAAACCTTCAATATCTCCTCTCATCCTATAGGTGGCACCGCATTGCCATTTCTGTGCAGAAGAAGAACATCACTCTGATCCTTGACTGCAAGAATCGTATTACAAAAACTCTGCCGCGTAGCAACAACCCAGTCTTGGACACCAAGGGCATCACTGTCTTTGGAGCCCGTCTCCTGGATGAGGAGGTCTTCCAGGTCTGGTATACAGTGTGCAAGAGATATCAAGGAGTTCTGTGATACACACTTTGTGATTGATAGATGACAATTAAAGGGAGAGTTCACCCCAAAAATATTCTGTCATCATTTACTCATTAATTTCTTTCTTCTGTTGGACATATGAAGATACAGTATTTTGAAGAATCTGGGTAAACAAACAGTTTATGGTCCCCATTGACTTCCATATGACTTTTTCCATAGACCGGCAACTGTTTGGTTACCCAGATTCTTCAAAATATCATCTTTTGTGTTCAGCAGAAGAAATAAATTCATACAGGTTTAGAACATGATGAGTAAATGATGACATAATTTTCATTTTTGGGTTAACTATCCCTTTAAGAAGGGTTACTTTGTAACATATGTGGAGTTTTTTAAATTGCCTGCATGTTATAGGCAAGTGAAATAACAAGAATTGTCAACATGAAATCAAAACTGACCTTATTTACTTTGTTAATACACATTCCTGGACCGTTAGGTGAACCAATAAGTACAAATACGTATTTATTTACCAAATTTGATGATGATGAACATTTTTAAACGTTTTTTTTTTGGTCTGCATCTGTCTTCATAAAGCTCTTTCTGACTTCTGAAACCTCACACAAATGTTACCGAGGGGCCAAATACTCCTGTTAAGTGAACTTACAAACTAGTTGAGACGGTGAAAACGAAACATGTCAAGTTGAATAAAAAATCAGAAAATGCAAGTTGTCAACTTTGAAACAACTGAACTATGAAATCATTTTTACAGCGTACTCTTGTTGAATGCCCACTTGACATGATCCAGTCAATTGCTGCTGTATCAAATTAAAGTCCTATCTTACGTTTTCTTGTTGAATATTCTACTTTACTCTAAAATATGTCTCAGAACGGGGTTGCAAATGTCATTTTATTTTGATTTTAAATTCCTCTTATATGGTATAATAAGAAAATGTGAGACAGTTCTGTTGCACTTCACTTATCGCTATTCAAATAAAATTTTATTTGAAAAAAATAAAAAAATAAAAAATCTTGCACATACAAAATTCCTTAGTATCCCACATTACCTGACTTTGACCCCCGGTAACAAACTTGATAGTTTATTCACATCTGGTTGTTAAAGTGACATCTCTTCTTTTTTTCCTTTGCTTCTCTCCAGGGTGAGATCCAGCAGCTGATGATCGCATCCAATCCTCAGGCCGCTTATGACTTCTGCGAGCACTACAGCCCCGACTGTGACTCTCCTCTGCCCAAAGTCCAGTCCCAGGACCCAAACAGCTACGTGAGTACCACAGCACATTTGTACAATGGGGCAAAGATGTGAGATATCAAAATGGAGTTACACGTGAAGAAATAACTCTTCTCAATGCATCAATGTATGATAAAAGTTTTTGCTTATGCAAAAACAGCGACTCGTCCAAATATTTGCTGTAGAGTCTGCCTTGATTCAGTCATTAATCTCATGCCATTCAAAAGCTGCATCTGTATTTGACTTGGGTTGGACTTGCGCTGAATGCTTGGATAAATATGGGCCAAGCCAGATTTTGTAAATGTTACTCACAAATGCATCTCACATCAGAATGCCAGCTAAATATCCATGAAAATCATCCATAAAAATCTAGAATTTTTATGTTTCAAAGCACATTAGTGTCATATTTCACCTATAGTATAATAGAGCCCCTCATGTGAGTCAGATACACACTCCAACACATTTTCATACATCCACAGCTCTTCCACATCATCAAAGGTGCTCTGTCCTAATGCAGTCTCAAGTTTCTCATCAGTGCATGTGGCTTTCCTGAGATTTATCTCTTACAAAGTACAAGAGGAATCTCACTGCAATGTTTAGATCAAATTGGAAACATAGCAACCTAGAGGAGCTTTATTACAGCTTTATAGGCATAGGCTTCAAAAATGCATTATAATGTATTGCTTTAATGAAGACATAACATATTTTAGTATCAGTAAGATACAAATGTAGTTTTTATTGTTATTTTGAGTTAGTTTTTTTTCTTCATTTTAAAGTTTGTTGTTTTTATTTTAGTAGTTTTTTTTCTCTCTATCTAAATCTATCTATATAGTAAAATTTTAGTATTAGCTAAATTAAAATGAAAATGTTGCCTAGCTAAAAATAAAAATCATATTATGTTATTAATGTTAATCATCCCAGTTAATGTTTATTTTATTTCAAATAATGAAAAAAAATTTTTTGTATGATTTTAGTTTTACTTTAAATTTTAGTTGTATTTACATATAATAACCCTGAGACAGAAATATGATAAATTACTCCAGTGTTCAATAAACACTTATATTTAATACATTTATTTAATCAGAATGAATAATTCTTTAGCCAAATATGCTGAGCAACATAGCAACTTGCCACAAAGGCTTTTATCTTTTATAATTGCTTCAAGCACAGCTCGTACAATCTGAATTTAGGGTGAAAATTATTTTATAACATCCGATTGAATCTAAATGCTGAAACTGCATATAATAGCTTTATTTTGCTTACTGCTTACAATATACCCTTGTGCCAGCTTTCCAGATGAATGCATTTGTTTTCTTGTTCATTGAAGTTCTCAGTGTGTTTTGCAGTAATGCAGTAACATCTGAGTGTTACTCAAAGCCATGAGTCTGATGAACAAATGATAAAACCATCATGCTTTCATCTTCCCTTTATTTCTAGTTCCTACATCTCCCTTTACTCATCCTTCACTTTTCTCTTCTCTCCCTATTATTCTCTCAATCATTTTCTCTTCCCAAAATCTTCTTTTTTCCCTCTTGTCATTTGCTACATTCTCTTCCTGTCACTCACAAGGCCTCTCTCTCTCCTTCCCTGCATTCCTCTGGCTTCACTGCTCCTCTCTCTCCCCCCATGTCTCTCAGTACTTTGATGAAGAGCGGGATGATTATGAATACCCCTATTATTATGAAGGAACTACGAGTGTCCCTCCCTCCGTCCCAGCCGTGGACCCCACCAAAGAGGTAAAGAGGGAGAGCGAAAGTGAAGTGAATCAGAAAAGAGGGGTGGAGAAAGAGACAGCATGATTCCTGATTTAGGGTAACTTGATAAGTGCCTGCAAGGCTGAAAAAATAATGTTAATGTTTTAAATAAATGTAATCATTTTTTAATCTGCATTCTTGTCTTGTTTTCTAAACATCCCTCTGACAAAACAGATATAATAAAATTTGATGAGGTTTATGCTAAAAAGAAGACAGCAGGGTAAAAAAAAAGAAAATAAGTATTACAGTCTTATCCATTGCTTTACTAGAAAACAAGATAAAAATATTGATTACTTTTTTATATATATATATATATATATATATATATATATATATGTATTGCAGTGTAAACTGTGACTGTAGGCTTTGGTTTTGCATACCTGAATATATAGAAGAAAAACAGTCATCAGAATATAGAAAAATCACAATATAGTATGCAACTAAAAGAAATACAGAATACCAATCTGAAGTCAGTATGCAAATATTTCAATGACATTGACAAGTTAAATTTTTAATTTCTTTAAATGTATACATTTTACAAAAACCAATTGGACACAGAGAGTTTATTAAACTCACCTGTCTCTTTCAACTGAATACGTTCATCCACTCTTTTCTGTTCACTCCTGTCTCACATTGTCATGTGATGTCCCACCTCTTTCCGTTCGTCACCTCGTTTCACCTCGTTTCACCTCGCACATCACCTGTCACACTATAATATTGAGGTTTCCTGTGTCATTTACATGTTGTCCTTTCTCATATATTTGTACCTGTATAGTGTCAGAATGTTTGTGTTGGTCAGTACATGATTGTGTGTATGTGGATTTTTCAAGGGGACTGGAGGCACAACACACACACACACACACACACACACACACACACACTATATCACAGATCATGGCCCCACTGTGTTAAACCAACAGCTCTAGAGAAAGAGATATGTATTAAATATGGATTTACTAAACAGAGAATGTAGTGTCTATAGATCCAAGTATATATATATATATATATATATTATTATATACAGAATAAATTATATTTTGTGGTATATTTACACTGTATCTAAATTATGTTTAGTAAATTAAGTTTACTTTTCTTTCTTTTCTTTTTTTTTTTACATTTTATGGCTAAAGTCCATATTCTGGTTAATTACTGCAATTCAGTAATACTTCATAGTAAATGAACCAAAAACTTTTTGACCATTCAAAATTTTAATGTGCATGTAAACAGGGCCATTGTAACTTTTTGATTTGATGTTGACATAATAGCTCAGGTAAACAGGCTTTTTTAAGGGCACCACTTTGCATTCTTCCCAAGTGCATGGCATTACTCTTCTTAAACCTGGTTTTATTCTTATGTGTATTTGCATGTTTTCACGTTTCACCTGTTGTGTGAGTAACAAAACTTGTGAGTTCGCTTGTGTCTTGTGTCACTCTGATCTGTTATCATGTACAACGAGCGTCTGTGTCTATGTGTTTATTCATATTCATCTCTTCACTTTATAGGTTTACTTTCACTTTGGCCAAGATTGTACTCTCACTTATTTTTAGTGCTGTTTTTCTTTCCCTGTGGACAGTCATGTCTTTATCTTGCGTGCTCTCTGAGCTCTTTAAAAAACTATTTTGTGTTTCACTGTGAGTATAGTTAACCTATACTAGTTTAATTTAGCTAGTTTAATTTAATTTAGCTAGTATGTGTCAACTTGTGGATTAGCCTTCAATTAATATGCCTGT
The DNA here is from genome assembly GCF_012432095.1 of Onychostoma macrolepis. Lineage (NCBI taxonomy): Eukaryota > Metazoa > Chordata > Actinopteri > Cypriniformes > Cyprinidae > Onychostoma > Onychostoma macrolepis. Next base: position 28,571,724 of record NC_081173.1, read on the forward strand.
TTTATTTTCTGCAGTTTGTGCTTTTGCTTATCAACTGAATCTGGGTAGTCTACGCCATTCATTCCTTTCACATTGATTGGTGTATAATATTTGAATCAGTATTCTGATTTTTAACAGTTTTCTTTAATAATTTTCTAGCAATGTCATTTTAATGGGATTATGAATGGTGCATTATGACTATCTCCCTTCCTTTCCTTTAATATCCCTCTCTTTCTGTGCAGTTGGGCAGCACAGTGTACCAGCCATGCATCAGTTTTATCAGCAGATGCTATTTGAGCAAACTTTCCCCCAGTGCCTCACAGCGTTACATCCCCATGCGCACAACATGCTGCTTTTTTAATGTGGAGATTGGCATTATTGGAGAAAACAGTATCAAATTATTTGTTTCTTTAGGTATGATTGAAGTTCATGAAGTCTAAACTTATTAAATGACTATAAACATATCTGACTTATCTTCATACTGTATCCAGTAATGCCAGTGAAATCTCAGTCAGTCATTCAAGCACCAGCGATCTTAAATTCATTGTGTTGTCTCTCTCTCTTTTTCTGTCCATCCCCACTGCTTTCAATCCCACCCATCCCTGATGTCTTCCACTCTCTGTCTCTCTCTCATTCACTCTCTTTTCATCAACGCTGACCCGACACTTGCGCTTTGAAATAAAAACAATATTAATCAAATAGGAGGGAAAGGCGAACAACGGCAAAGCTGATAAGTCAAAAACTGCCCCATCCAAAGCTGCTCCAGCTAAACCTGCTAAAACCAAGCCAACTCCAAAACCAAAGGCCAAACCTACTGCTGCGCAAATCTTGATCTCAAAGATAAAACCTACTTTAGCTTCTAAACTAGCATCCAAACCAAAAGCAACACCGGCCCCAAAGAATGACAACAAAAAGAAGGCAAACGACAATGGAAAAAATAACGGTCAAACTAAAGTAAATGGTAATGGCAATGGCAAAAGCAATGGGAATGGGAATGGGAAAGATGCTAATGGTAAGGCTAAGACTGGCAGCAATGGCAAAGCCAATAACAATGGCAATGGGAAGGCAGCTGTGGAGAAAAAAGCAAACGGAGAAGCTAAAGCTAATGGCAATGGTGCGAAAACAGTGAAGACTGAAAAGGCAGCAGTGACTAAAGTAACAGTAGCAAAGAAGTCAGAGACAACTGCGAAGAAAGCAGAGACCAAGTCACAACCAGGCAAAGACAAAACAAAAGCCAATGCAGCACCTGCAAAGCCAAAAGTGAAAAATCAAAAGTTTCAGACCAAAGTCGCTAAAACTCACAAACCTGTTGCTTTCAAACCCACCCCTGTGCCTTTGCCTCTCCCTTCAAAGCCCAAGGACTTGGACATCAATAACGTCAAATCAATGTCCAAAAATTTCCCACCCTTCAACAAGGCTGCTGTGAGTGGCACGACCGTGTCTTCTCCAGAAATACCCAAGAAGAAACCCACCAATGGTTATCAACAGGTACAAAATCAAGAGCCCGCGTTGGCTTTCCAGAGCTGTATTTCCAACCTCGCCATCCTGGTAGTTCACGACCGCGTTCATAAAGTGTCTCAAAGAAAGTGTTGATCTGGGATTTGTCTTCATCGAAAATGTTGAAAGATCTCAGATGCAACACATACTCTGGTGTGCTTTGTGAATGAGGTCCTACATCTTACCTTTCAGGTTATACATATGTTTTCAGTATTAATGTGATTCAGAACAGAATCAGGAAGGCGCAGAAAAAAAAAAAAAAAGATTTCTAAAGCATATTTTTGATCTTTTGTACTTTTTACTTTTCAGTCAGTGTGTAAAACCATAAAGGTATCATGAGACTGACCAGCTGTGAGGTTGGAGACATACAGACCCACTGGATCTCCTCCACCCTTTCATATATCAAATGATCTGAGAGATCATTAGAAGGATATGATAAGCGGTATAGACTGTGTCATTACCGCATGGCTATTTGTACAGTGTTTTGTCTGTCTTCTTTTCACTCCAAATCTACACTCTCTACCCGGTTAGTTTTTAGAAAGTAGATCACCAGGTAATGCCGATTAGAGCATGTGATCAGTTAAGAAACATCAGAAGTCGCAGTTTATTGAGTCATTGGTCGAGCTCAATGTTACACATGACACAACGAGTCTCTTTCTTCGTCTCACTTTATGATTTCAGCCTGTTTCTCTTTTATGTGTTGTTTGTTAAATGCTGTTCTGTCAGTAGTATGTGAATGAAGCAGTTTCACAGCTGTTTAAAACACCGACTCTGTGACGCTGCACTCCATGATTATCCATGATTAGTTGTTTACTAATGTTGTCGGTTGTGTTTCAATGGTCAGAGACTATTGACACCAACATCAACAACTTTAAAGTCAAGTTTTGACCCAACTTGACTATATTTTATCCTTGACATGGCAAAGTGGCTAATTAAACCAAATCAGGTTGAAAGGAAAATCTGGGACAGCAAATCTTGGCGATTCAAATAAGTCTTTCACAATGTAAAGGCTTATTACAAGATTTTTGATTCCAGCTGCAAAAGTTTCCTGTTCTGATTTTACTATGACATGAGATCAATGGTGTTTTTGTGTGTCTATTGGCAAAAACACATTGATCTTTTCTTTCTACAAGTTCATCAGACCTGAGCTTGTTTCATACTAATCTATCTCTCCCCTTCAAATCTGCTTACCTCCTCCCCCAACCCCTCCCACCTCTCGGCCTCCTCCAATCAGGACATAGATCCTGCTTACTCAGAGGCTGACCACACCCCCACAGAGACCGATTATTATTACACAGTAGAAGAAGAGGCGAGCCCACAGCCAGAGAGTGATCTGACTGGATATGACGAAACCATTAACCAGGTAACCCACACCCATAGATATCTGAGAGACATGGAGCTGAAAACAGTCTCTCGATTACTCTAAATCATTACAATGGAGGTGAGACCAGCCTGTGTATATTTTACCTTAACAATTAACCATTTTGCAGCCACGTGTGCCATGATAAGTGCTGTACTTAACTGAAAAATAAATGCATAGCATCCATTTGATCAGATATTCTTTTGTGATTCTAAAAATTGCCTCAAAATTTTCTCCTTGTTCCTATGTCAAAACTGGACATAACACCATTTTGACATAAGAACGGAAATCTTGAGAAACAGAGATCACAAAAGAAATGGTACAATTATGGAATGAATACCATGCATTCATTGCTGAACAGCTTCTTGTGAGATTTTTTATTTTTATTTTTGGGATGCAGACACTGTCAATATGTAAGATTTAAGAAACTGATAAACATTATATCCTAACTTTTTACTTTGAGCATCTAAGTAAGTGGGTTAGTAATGGATAAACCTAACTAAAACATGTTTTTGTCTAGAGAGGCACTTTTTGGTCAGGTTTGTATTTAAGAATAGATGTTTAGGAATGGTTTGGAAATGGACATGGCCTGAAAATTTAAATGAAAGAGTCAACAATACACAATGGTAAGAGACTAGAAGTAGTGCTTTAGTTTTGGTAAATGTGTTGCCATAGACCTGAGTGACTCTGTGGTCTCATTTTGAAACTAATTCATTGATTTATTAACAATATTTGGAAAATGCACCAGAAAAAGAATTTCAATTTATCTTGAGGCACAACGCTCATAATTATGGTCACACATTTTGTTAAGTCAATGCCTTGATGACGGAGATGAAATGGACAAATGCTTTCTTAAGGACCGTTCACATCAAGGATGGTAACTATAACTATACATTTTTAATAATCGTTCTTATTCTACGTTTACAACACAGCTATAATAGTAACAACACAGAGGAATGACGTCAGAATGTTTTTTCCCAAATGATGAACGATAACGAGAAGGATTCCATCTTCCTTTAAAAAGCTTAAGCATTTAAAGTGGCTGTGCACGATTATAATATACAGAACATTATCATCCATTGGTGTGCATGCTAATATGATTAATGTTACAGTTATCTTTATAGTTATTGTTCTTGGTGTGAACAGGGCTTTAGACTGAACAATTAAAGTGGTAAATAAGACTATTGATTCATTGTGTAAAATTGGACATGAAGAAGACTGTGTACTGTGTGTGTGTGTGTGTGTGTGTGAGACTGTAAACCTGTGCCTGTGTGTGGATGTTTGCCCATCTCTCATATCTGTTTTACAACAGGTAAGATTTATTATTCTGATTATTCTGTCTCTTTGCCTTCTAATTTCCACTTTCCCCTCTATTTTCCTATTTTCTATTCATTTCTGCCCCATCACACCATATAAACTTCCATCCTCCAAACCATCCACTCCACCCCTACCTCTGCTCCCAATGGTACGATCCAGGTTGACGAGACTGTTGGCGCTGAGGAAATAGATGCGACCAAGACAGGTGGTGAAGGGGTGTCTCAAACACCAGACGAGCCCTTCACTGAGGAGTACATTACAAGCGACTTTGGAACAAAGGAGTATGACTATTCCTACAGGGACTACAATGAGCCCATCATCGAAAGCAAGACGGAAGAATCCTTTGGCCCTGCCCTGTCCGCTGTGACAGATGAGGGAGGTGTAAGTTACCTTGTGCTTTCCAGCAAATTCACTTTAAAGCTTTGAGAAAAGCTTAAATTGAATTTGCAGTGGGTTTAAATCTTGCAGAGGGATCAAGCAGGGAGTTGTTAAGATCATCTAAGTGCTGGTGCTGGTCTAAATACTGGTCCAAGACTTCCAAAACCTAGTTAACTGCCTAGACAGAAATTTAAGGTAGAATGTGATGACAAAGCAAATACCTTGTTTGAAGACAGCAGCCCATGTGTCCTTTACTTGGCAAAAAAGAGGTATTGATTATAAATATGTTTATATTTAATTAAATACTGGACAATATTGATACATTTGTTCATTCTTAATTCATTTATAATTATTAAGTATATATATATATATATATATATATATATATATATATATATATGAATAATTTAATTGATTTAATGATTACTGACTATTTGTATGAGTTATGAATTGGTAAGATTATTAGATTATAATATTATTAGTAGTATTTTGAACTGGCTTTTATTTTTATATTTTTCAATTGAATTTTAGTTTATGTTTTAGTAATTATATTATATTATAGTTTTATTTAGCTTTATTTTCATTTATAATTAATTTTCTTTATAACTTGTATTTACATAATTTAATTTAATTTTATTTTTAGTCATTTTAGTACTTGAAGGAAACATTTCTAATTTTCTGATTACTTTTACTTTTTATTTATTCAATTTTTTTATATTTTCATTTAGTATGTATATTTGTATTTCAAACTATGAACCCTACTCATGACATGTGAAAAATATATAGAAATTGTAGACACAAATTAAGAATTCATTCTAACGATTTATTAATTTAGTCCCTCGTGGCCACGATTTAATCAAATTAAAATGGGGGGTACAAAGTAATACAAAGTTGCCACGATTTAACTGAATATCATGTCCAGGGCTCCGTATCAAATAACAAAAAAACAGCAACATTGTTTTAATATATATTTAACAGTAACAACATTGGTAGGCAGTTGACAGTAAGGCTGCTCACTAGGTTTTGGAAGAGAACTTCAGTCAGCTAATTTGCATTCAGTGTTTACTCAAGACTAAATCAAGTTTGCTTAGAGTAATGATTTAGAAAGTTATGCCATCAACAGGAAATGGCTCCCATGTCAGCAAACCTTGTTTATCGCAAGACTTAAACACTACTTCTCCTGCACAAGATTCCTCTGCAAGTCTGCGTAGAGTGCTTAGTTCAGTAGAGCACCATCAGTATTGGTTGACTCCTCTGCTCTTATGCTGATCTGAGAACAGTCCTAATCTTGATCAGCATAGAACAGCAGTATCTTCTTGGAAGGGTACCACAGTGTTTCTGCTTGACTTCAGCTCCAGAGCTGTACAGTATGTATTAACATGCTGTAGACCTGCATATACAAGAATAAAAATGTATAGTGCTCACTTACATTTAGATGGATGGCCTCACAACAGCAGATAAGTGACATTTTAAGCCTGTTTGGTCAGCTAAGTATCTACTTACCTTAATTTGTCAGTCAAGGTAAATCTTAAGTTTCAGTGGTTTATGGATCACGTCCAAAACCACAAAAAGGGGTTATAATGTATAATGTAGGTGGGTACCTGAACATCTTGGACTGACGGCTTCTTCTGTTTGTATATTGACTGGGCTCTGTTTTGGGTTACATATCTGTTTTCCTCAGGCCTCCGTGCGAGCCCAGAAGGGAGAGAAGGGAGAGCCTGCTGTCCTTGAACCTGTAAGAGTCACACTTCCATAATCAAAGCATTACTCCAAACCATTATGACAACTGGAAATAATCAAGGCGACTGCTTTATCTGTTAAGACAAGTAATTCATCCAGGCCAGCAGAGGGTGCTACAAAACAGCATTGTGATGTATTTCATTTATTAGTGTTTTGTAAATGTATTATTTCTGTGTGTAATTTCTTAATTTTACTGTTTTCACAGGGCATGTTGATTGAAGGACCAACTGGACCAGAAGGACCAGCAGTATGTGCAATTTAGTTGTTTATGATCAGTTAGCATTCCTAGTCCTCCCCAAAATTAAGCTAATGACCAAATAGCATTTGACTCTTCTAACAGAAAAGCAGAACTTACTTTCATGCAACTGCAATATTGAGCATTGCAAGTTATCCAGTTTATGTTTCCATTTATGTTATGATAAGAATTTAAGTTTCACAGCTGTGGTTTGTGTAGATGATACACTCTTAATTATGCAATATTTCTGTCTGTGTTAGGGTCTCCCTGGCTCCTCTGGCCCCCAGGGACCCCCTGGTTCTGTTGGTGATCCTGGTGAGAGGGTGAGTGGACAGTTTTTTGTGTTTATGCTTTAGATGAGGCTGTTTTTTTCTTCTTCTCCATTTCTGTCACATGACTGAGTTTGGGTTCCTTGCCACTCCTTAGTTGGAGTCTAAAAGACATTTAATATTCATTCACTGATTCGATGGCACTGACGCTATCTGATGAGAACAAAACTGAATTGGCTTGAATTACGATGCTGTTGTCTTCTGATTTATAGCTAAATCGAATTTGCTCATAATTAAATTACACTTATTGAACTGAATTGAACCAACATTGAACTGACCAGAGCTGAATAATGATATTACTGTCTTGAGTAGAGCTGCTTATAGCTTGTTTCATAATGAATGTCCATATGGAAATGTAATTAATGACATATATTGCCCCATATGAAGAATAATGTTGCCATTTATGTTACCTTATATATAATTTTAACATGCGTACATTCTCTGGGTAGTTGACATTTGACATATGTAAAGCTCCCATATTAAAATTAATGTACATATGTTAAAATATCTGATGCTTTTGTATATGGTATTATATGTAGCAACAATATGTCAGAAATATATGTTTTACTTTTATATGTAGCTCTATTAAAACAACATATATACAAAAATTTGCATGTTTGTAATCATTTTTAAATACATGTCTGTCTTTTATATTTACTTACATAATATCAACAAGTATTGATGAATTTTAGGATGGATATACAGTACATGTACATGACATGCATGTCCAAAAATGTAGTGCACATACATAAACATGCATATATATGTTAATATATGACAATTTCTAATAGGTTTCATATGTTTTTACTTCATATGACAATATATTTCTTATATGGAAATGTAACATATATTACATTTAGGTATCGGTGAATTTTACACAATTATTGAACTAAACTGAATTAACAGTGAACTGACTAGTTCTGAATAATGACACCATTGTTGGCTTTATAGCAGAATTTAGATTTGCCTCATTTTTTAAGTTTGCATCATTCTGTTACTTTCCGGTTTTCCGGTGCTCATAGTTTCAACTTTGCATATGTCCTTGTAAATATATATATTTAGTGTGTTTAGAGTGTTTATAATTTTAATTAAAAGCAGTATAATTAACCCTGTTGGTTGTTTCTGTAGGGTCCTTCCGGTAAAGCTGGTCTACCTGGAGCGGACGGTGTCCCAGGACCTCCTGGAACTTCTGTCATGCTTCCTGTAAGTATTTATTTCTTTTTTCTTTCTTTCTTTCTTTCTTTCTTTCTTAAAGTCATCTCACCACTAGATGTCACCATTATACCGTTATGGTTAAACAAGTTATATGTGACTTTATTCCTAACATTCTCCTACCGAGTTCCTACATCCATGTTACTTAAAAGAAATAGATGTCAATTCCTTAATTTGCAAAACTCTTTTCTGGTTCTTGCAGTTCCGTTTTGGACAGAGTGCTGGTGAAAAAGGGCCCGTTGCCTCGGCACAGGAAGCCCAAGCTCAAGCCATCCTGTCTCAGGCTCGGGTTAGTAGCAGCTGTCATATAGCAGTTATTTAATATTTATTTATTAGTTTTTCCACATTGAGCTCTAACTTTATGCATTTTAATTTTCTTCTGTCTAGTTGGCTATGAAAGGCCCACCAGGGCCAATGGGTTTCACCGGCCGTCCAGGACCTACGGTAAAAGAACTAAACACAGATAAATAAATAAAACAGACATGTCTGTTACAGTATTACATGCTGTTTGTCAGGTGCTTACATTCTGATGTTGTGATCCTGTATAGGGAACACCTGGAAGTCCTGGTTTAAGGGGAGAAAGCGGGGACCCTGGTCCTCAGGTAAAGTCCTTGATTTGTGTTTCTGTGACATTATAATTCTTAGCCATGCCTTAAGAACACTAGCAGGACAATGAGCCATTCTGAGATGCTCTGACATTCAGAATGTATAAATATCTTGGATATAAAGAGGCAACTTTCTAATTTATCATGCATCCCTACTGTGTTTTTGCAGGGCCCCAGAGGTCCTCAAGGGTTGTCTGGTCCTCCTGGTAAATCTGGTCGGAGGGTAAGTCCACTACAGTGCTCATGACTAATGAAAAACAAAACATGCAGGTTTACTTTGACACAGGCCTTATTTATGGGACAGAATATCATAGTAACTTCAAAGTAGTAAAAAAAAACTGCCTAGCAATAACCCAGAACACCCTAGCAACCACATATCAATAATTCAGAACTCCTTAGCAACCGCATCCTAGCATCTTGGTGGCACCCCTTGCGTTTCCCTCAAGAAATCTAATAATCTAGTTGCTTATGTTTGATATTTCCTGCAGGGTCGTGCTGGTGCGGATGGAGCCAGAGGGATGCCAGGAGAGACTGGAATTAAGGTCGGACATCTTAATCATTTCTTGTTAAAATTGTCTTCTGTGTGTGATTCATTTGTGTATTTTTGTGTTATTCCAGCTCTGAAACTCCTTCATAGAAATGACTTTGACCTGGAGTCTTTTGAGCAGCGTCTGTGGTTTGTAAAGTCATGTATGTGTATGTTTTTCTGTATTAGGGCGACCGTGGCTTTGATGGCCTTCCTGGTTTGCCTGGCGACAAGGGTTATCGTGTAAGTGCTGACATTTTAACATCGTTGTTAATGTTCATAAGCCCTGTTCCAAAACATAGTGAGCTTTTAAGGCAGTGTAATTACAGAGACCTTTTTTGGCCAAAATCGAATCGTCTTCCAGTGTGTACACAGTAGACAGCAGGGGTCTCGCTGGATTTTGGAACATAGCTATAAGTTACATAATAATATTAAAATGTTTAATTTTTTTATTTTTTAAGGGTCAAACTGGAGGATTGGGAACCCCAGGACCCCCTGGAGAGGACGGAGAAAGGGTACTTCTCAAGGATTTCGTACTGTTACAGTAAATTAACAATAGTGAATACGATGTATGTTGCCTGAACATCCTTGTGATCTTTGTTGATCGTTTTTTCCTTGAATACCTATCATCTTTATAAAGCATAAAAAAGTGAACTTGTTCTAATGGTCCTCTTCCACCTTGATAATTGTCAGGGAGACGATGGAGACATTGGACCTAGAGGTCTTCCCGGCGAACCGGTGGGTGTTTCTGTTTCTCACACATATGAGAGTGTATATGATAGTACTGACCTGTATAAATTGGTTTTGTTGTCCAATTTAAAATCTGCAGGGATACTTTCTTTGTACGTTCTTTAATGAACCTCTTTCTTGTTCTGTAGGGGCCTCGTGGGTTGCTGGGGCCTAAAGGGCCTTCTGGTCTTCCTGGACCTCCTGTGAGTATTAATTGAAAGCTCAACCACAAAAACTGCATAATAAAATGTACATTTTGCTTCTTTTTTTTTCTTTTTTTTCTTTTTTTTTTTGAAAGATTTGAAAAATAAATATTTGTATAGGGATGTCCAGATCTTTCTTTAATTTCTCCATATTATCTGCCTCTGCCAGGGTGTTCGTGGAAATGATGGTCCACATGGTCCAAAAGGAAACTTGGTCAGTAATTCTTTGACATTCACTGACTCAAATTGTTTGAGTTCTTTAACATTACCCTAATGCACTCTGACTACTCTGTGCACGCTCTTGAACAGTGTCAAAATATGCAATAATTGGCATATGTGTGTAATAGGTATAATATTCATAATAACAGCAATCAGAAAATGTAACAGAAAACTAAAAAAACAGTATATGACAGTATATGTCCTCATTCTCCTTGTCTTTTTTAAGGGTCCTCAAGGAGAGCCTGGTCCTCCAGGACAGCAGGGGGCTCCAGGAACACAGGTGAACAATGAGTCTATTACAGATTAATGACAAATGTACAAAATCATAGTGAAGTATATTAAGTATTATTGTTTTTCTGTGTCATAGGGAATGTCAGGTCCACAGGGTGCTATTGGACCACCAGGAGAGAAAGTGAGTGTTTATAATTGTTGAACACAAAGCTATAATTATCAATAATCAATGAAAGTGCTTTACAGAACTACCACTTTGAAGTCTGCATTTGGAAAAAAAAAAATGACACACTTACATGTCCAGTCTTATTCTGAGATCAAGTATTCAAGGATGCAATTATAATGACATTTTGTATGTCTTCTTGAAGGGGCCCACAGGAAAGCCTGGTCTACCAGGAATGCCCGGAGCTGACGGTCCTCCAGTGAGTGCTAGATGTGTTTGTCTCACATTCAAAATAAGCCTGTTGGTTTGGTGTTTTAACATCTTTTAGTTTATGGGAGTTCATAATTTTAGACCAATTGTCAGTTTATTTAATAAGGCAAAACGAAATGTTTACAGAAGACTGTGAATGTGTATGTGGTTATTTACCTGTGGTAAAGAATAAAGAATATGCTGTTTGTGTCTTAACAGGGTCATCCTGGAAAGGAAGGCCCCGGTGGAACCAAAGGAAATCAGGTGAGGCCATATGATAATGCTAAGTAGAATTCTCTATATAACTTCATAAATTAAATTAAAACTATTTGTATGCTTTCTGCATTCGTGCACTTTCGTAATCAGCAATTTGTCTACAGAACAAATATATATGTATACATATCTTTGTTAGATATATAGACAGACATTTTCAGGGCAGACATGTTCATAAGTCCCGGTGTGTTCATATGTTGACATTTATTTTTCTTGTTCTTATTTAGGGTCCTAATGGTCCTCAGGGGTCTATTGGCTATCCTGGCCCTCGGGGAATTAAGGTAAAATATATATCCTCTTATAATTAGTTTGGATGCAGATAGCTTTTATTTTGATCATTTTCCAAATGAACATTATATCTGTGCAAGTATTATGGAGAATAAAAAAAATCCTTTAATCACCCTGAGTCATTTTTATTTATTTTTTTTGCAATATATTTATTAAACAGATTGTAAAATGACAATATATGCATGCCATACAATATAAACAACACAACCTGTAATTTTCTTTTTTTAACAGGCATAGTGAAAGATGAATACAATTATACAAGAAACCAGAACAAGACTCTTAACCCTACCTATCCCAAATTAACCCACAGGAACAAAAAATTAAAATAAATATCTCTAATGAGGATATTTGAGTTTCAACAAAAGAAAGGACAGAGTTCCACACTTTGTAAAATGAGTTAACAGAGTCTCTAATGGTGTGTTTAATTTTTTCTTAGTGTAGAAAGGACATTAAGTCCTTCAGCCAGGAAAAGTCACAAGGGGGGCGTTTATATGCAGTTCTGTCTATGGAGATTTTTATGTATTGGTAATGGCTGCTGATAGTTAATATCTGCTTTAAGATTAAGATAACAGACTAAATGTTTTATGACAGGGAGCTCAAGGTATCCGTGGACTGAAGGGCCATAAGGGAGAGAAGGTGAGTGTTTTTGGTCCAAAGCATCAAGTTTAAACATAAACCCAAACCAATTTTGTGCTACAGTTTTATATGTAACAATCAGTGCTAAATAATTTTTTTTTTTTTTTTTTACTTTACTTTACTTTCAGGGAGAGGACGGATTCCCTGGAGTCAAAGGAGACTTTGGTGTGAAGGGAGAGAGGGTATGTCTTACATATTACAAATCATCAGTGGATAGAAGCACATCCATTAACATGTGATTTAGCACAAATGTAAAATGATAGTAAATGGTAATAAAGCACTTGACTTTACTGACCCATTTCAACTGCCATTGAGATTTGTTGTGCACCATCAGGGAGAGGTGGGAGTGCCTGGCCCAAGAGGAGAGGACGGTCCTGAGGGGCCGAAGGGTCGCGTCGGTCCCCCTGGTGAAATCGGTCCTCTTGGCCTGGTGGGAGAGAAGGTTAGTTTGATCATGCAAAACGAGTCATGATTTCTAATTTGTTCCATTACATAAGCTACGTTTTGCATTGCCATTAATATTAACAGTAAGCTGTAATGAATATAAATGTTATGTTTTTTATATTAAATTTATATTCATGAATATAAAACTAATTAATTAATGTATTTTAGTTGCTGGTCTAAAAATGTATTAAATCGTACAAAATTATGCCAATCCAGGGTAAACTTGGTGTGCCTGGACTTCCTGGATATCCCGGAAGGCAAGGAATTAAGGTAAACAAAATAATAATATTGTTTAATATGCATTATAAGACATATAGCCAAGTGTTTAATCAAATTGAATGCATTTTTAAATCAATATAATGCTTGTATTTTTAGGGCTCCCTGGGTTTCCCAGGATTCCCTGGTGCAAATGGCGAGAAAGGCGGAAGGGTAAGAATTTTTAGACTAAATTAGACTAAAATTCAACAGTTACAGTAGAAGCATTTATAAGTCACAGGGATGGCAATGCAAGGTCTGCATTAAAGGTCAAAGTTGAGTAAAGTCCTTCACTCACAATAAAAATTGAAATAGTCCCACATAGACTATCTTTCTTTATTTTGAAAATCTGAAGTATTCTGAATTGATTTTTCTCTTTCCAGGGTTTGATTGGAAAACCTGGACCAAGAGGACAGAGAGGGCCAACAGTAAGGGCCTGTTTTAATTCATCATCTCCTCTCTCATCTTATTCTCTTCCACTTTTTTTAAACAAGCAATTTTTGCTTTCATTTGATTTGAAATGGTCTGATTTGTTTTGTAGATTAAAGTTGCGAGTTTTGATTCAAGCTGATGACAAATTTCAAATCAGTTGACTTGTAAAGCAATGTGCAATGATTTTCTAAGACTTCTTCTTTTTTTTCTTTTTTTAAAATCTTTTTAGGGTCCCAGAGGGCAGAGAGGACCCCGTGGGGCAACAGGAAAACCAGGTGCTAAGGTATGAGATTAATTTCAAGTTATTTTTGTGGACATTGTTTGAGGAGCTGGTCAAGTAATTTTGGTAGTCTTTCAACAATGACAATAAAGATCAATTAATTTCAATCAATCAGTTTCTATGTTCTGATGTTTTAGGGCGGATCCGGCAGTGACGGGCCTTCTGGACCACCTGGGGAGAGAGTATGTTTATTTCAGAACTTTATTTTATTTATTCAAAATATTTCAGTCTAGATTTTTACTTCAGCTTTAATTTATTTATAATGTTTCTGCATATTTTCAGGGGCTAACTGGACCTCAAGGTCCAAATGGATTCCCTGGACCAAAGGGACCTCCTGTAAGGAACGGTTTATTAGTTTGATCTGATGCTTAAAAACTTTCTTTTTTCTCTATTGCTTATTGATATGTCAATTGATTTTTGAAGGGACCTCCAGGGAAAGATGGACTGCCTGGACACCCTGGACAAAGAGGCGAAGTTGTACGTATCTTTCATTTTTATCACCTAAAGTACAAAATTCACTCTGATCAAAGTTAAACAGCAACATATATTTTTCACATTGCATTCTTAGGGTTTCCAAGGCAAAACTGGACCACCTGGGCCACCAGGAGTTGTTGGACCACAGGTGAGTTTTGTGCATTTATCAAGCAAAATGGATTTCTTTCTCGAGAAATTGTTCATTAAATTCCTCAAAAATCAATAAATCTTTAAAATCAATTAAAAAATGTATGGAACTGTACAAGCTTTACTCATTTCTAGTTCTTGTTTAGGGTCCCTCTGGTGAGACTGGTCCAATGGGTGAGCGTGGTCACCCAGGACCCCCAGGACCACCTGGTGAGCAAGGTCTTTCTGGGCCTTCTGGTAAAGAGGGAACCAAAGGAGATCCCGGTCCCTCTGGCGGCCCCGGTAAAGACGGACCCCCTGGACTGAGAGGATTCCCAGGAGAGAGAGGACTGCCAGGAACTCCAGTAATAAGTCTCACCCATTCTAGAGAATTTTATATTATAAAACCTTTTCTAATTGTATTTTGTCAACCAACTTTAAAACTGCACATAAATGTTTTTATACCTAACTGAGCTGTACCTTTGTGTTTTCACAGGGCACTGGAGGACTGAAAGGAAATGAAGGCCCTGCTGGACCACCCGGATCTGCTGTACGTTGCTCATAATAACCAGAATCTGACATGTCAAGTAGATACACTCTTAAAAATAAAGGTTCTTTATTGTTATTTATGGTTCCATGAAGAACCTTTAACATCCATAAAACATTTTTATTGCACAAAAGTTTTTTATACTGCAAAAAGGTTCTCTAAGTTATAAAATGTTGTTCACACTATAAGACAAAATGGCTCTCTTAAAGGTGCTGTATGTAGGATTGAACTAGGTATTGCAGTCCAAATTCAAAATTTTGGAGAGGGTTTTTTTTCACCCGGCCCCTCCTCCTCAGACTTGACACACACGCAGGTTGCCAGATTGATGACACCAACAGGAACGAGCGCACCTTCCTTGGCAGCTTCCATGACTGAATTGAAATACGCTGTGTTTTCTGCCAACTGGCATCCCGGGGTGCCGAAATACAATTGGGTAAACTGGCAGTGGGCGGGTTACACAGACCAAAACCATTTTCAAAGGAGAATAACTGACTGTAGCATTGTTTTTCAGATAAACATGTTAACTTAGCATGTTTCTTACATATCTGCAAACATATGGTATTTTTATGTTTTAGTAGAGTCAAAAACTTACATACAGCACCTTTAAGAACTGAAAGTTTCTTTGGGAACTCAGAATGGTTCTTCTATGGCATCACTGCAAAAACATCCTTTATTTTTAAGAGTATAGAGATATTAATTAGTGATTAGTGCCCCACTAACTTATGAATTCATATTGATATCGCTCATATTTCACACCAAAATCAAAAGGAAATATAAGTAATTATATTCTGCATAAAATGAATCCTTTTTAATGACAATCAAGCATATCAAATATTTATCTCTATATTTAATCATTTAATTGATTTATTTTATATTAACATAAATTAAAGGTAGTATAATAAATACAATACTGTAATGTATACTGTACTTACAGTTGTACTTGTTGTTTGCAATTGCAATGTGTATACGATTTAAATAATATTTACAATTTCAATTTTTTTTACAAAATATATTTTTCATAATGAGAACTCTATTTTCACATTAGAGTGGGCTAGAGAGAATAAATTATGTGCTTAATTGTTATAAAAATGATTTTTTTTATTATTATTATTTTAGGATGAAATAATAATGATAAATAATAATTCCCAGAGGTTTATGATCTTATTTTTGAGGAATTAAGAAATTAAATGATGGTCTTTCAGTATGTTACCATAACTGTATTTCTATGCAGGGATCACCTGGGGAGAGAGGAGCAGCTGGCACTGCAGGTCCTGTCGGCCCACCTGGACGACCTGGACCTCAGGGGCCCCCTGGAGCAGCGGGAGAAAAAGGAGTGCCAGTAAGTGTCTACTCTAGGTTTGCACCTTATCTCTAATACGGATTTATATATAGGCCTATCAAATAATATAATCCTGTCTTACAGGGAGAGAAAGGTCCAATTGGTCCAGCTGGTCGCGACGGCATCCAAGGACCAGTTGGTCTCCCAGGCCCTGCCGGTCCTCCAGGTACTGCTGGAGAGGATGGAGACAAGGTCAGCGACCTCTTCATATCTCAAACTCAAATCACAGTTATGTGGATGTTCTTGACAAATGTAAATTTGAATTGTTTTTTGTATAGGGTGAGGTTGGAGAGCCAGGACAAAAGGGAGGTAAAGGATCCAAAGGAGAACATGTGAGTAAATGAGCTTTCAGCCTTTCAGCTTGAAAAAATGTGAACGTCCTGTTTCAACAGAATGCGTCAACTAATAAAAGTGTATAAAGCCATTTCAGTTGGTCTTTAAATTTGAAATTCTTGCATGCTTAGATTTTCTTTAACTTATTCTGGTGGATCATTCTATAATCAATTATTTGCATATTTACAGGGTCCTCCTGGTCCACCTGGGTCAATGGGTCCTGTTGGACAGCCTGGTGCAGCTGTAAGTGTGGTTTAATGCAAATAAATGGGATCACAAATTCATGCTACTATTCACAGTTAGTCAAAAGGTTAAATAGGCTTGTGATCGACCCCATTTCAAATCTCTTCTCAGGGTGCTGATGGTGAGACAGGTGCGAGGGGTCAACAGGGACCATTTGGTGCTAAGGGAGATGAAGGGACAAGAGGGTTCCCAGGTCCTCCAGGCCCCATCGGACTGCAGGTACTGCGTTCAAACTGTATTTTATTCGCTCATACCCATTAAAATCTACATACTGGATGTCTTAGCTATTTGTTCTTCATTCACGTCTTTAGGGTTTGCCAGGCCCAGCTGGAGAAAAAGGAGAGACGGGAGATGTTGGTCCATTGGTGAGTCTTAATATTTTGATTTAAAGGTGCAATTGATGTATATAATGCAACATATGATGTTTTAGCATTTTGCATCACCCTTAGAATGAATATATATGATGGCTGTATATCCTAATGTTTTCTGGTTATGTATTTCTATAGGGTCCTCCTGGTCCCCCAGGTCCACGTGGTCCAGCTGGTCCTAATGGTGCTGATGTAAGTACCTTAATTTGCACTATGAATAATAATATACAAATGATGACAGTTCATTATTATATGTTTTATGATCACTATGCAATGACTCTCTGGAATACTTTATTTATTGGCCAATCATGGCATTCTGTGGTCAGTAAATTAGGCCTTTTGTGTCTAATTTAATGCACATCCTTAATTTTTCAGGGTCCTCAAGGTCCTCCAGGAGGTTTGGGTAATCCAGGTCCCATAGGAGAGAAGGCAAGTTTAAAAGAGTTCAACTTTCCACATGGATGATGACTTTTATTGACAAGATCAGCAAATCTGATTGATGGCACTTGACGTCTTTTTATTTGTATTGACAGGGTGAGCCTGGTGAATCCGGACCACCTGGTGTTGGTGGAGAGCCAGGAAAAATGGTGAGAATTTTAGTCAAAACATTTTTATTGTCCATTTTGAATCTGTACAAAATGCTCACACTTCTATTTATTTATTTAATAGATGTAAAATAGCTAACACCTTATTGGTTTGCTTATCTGATGGCAGGGCCCAAGAGGAGAGCGTGGTGAGAAGGGAGAGTCTGGGCAGCCGGGCACCTCTGGTCCTCCTGGTGGAAAAGGACCCCCTGGAGATGACGGACCCAAAGGAAACCCTGTATGTATTAAACATGACTTAGCTTTGAAATGAGAAATAGGTCTTTGTGTGACACTTCAGCCGCTGATTTCTGTGTTTTCAAGGGTCCTGTTGGTTTCCCTGGTGATCCCGGTCCCCCTGGTGAAGTTGGACCACGAGTGAGTAGAGCTTTCATTTATGTAGTTAAACATGACGCTTAAAGTCAACATGAAATTGAATTTGACCCACTCTTCATACATGTTCCTGGTCTTATTGTATATGATTCATCAGTGCAAGAAAAAATGTCTGACTTTCTTTCTGATCTTCTTTACAGGGCCAAGATGGTGCAAAGGGTGAAAGAGGAGAGGATGGAGAACAAGGAGAAGCTGTGAGTGGTCATGCAAATCTTCCTTATGCATACTTATAAGGTGTTTTTCAGGAGACACTGAGCACTATTTTTGCATGGCTTTAGGGTTCACCTGGACCAACTGGTGAGAACGGACCACCTGGACCTCCAGGAAAGAGAGTAAGATCAACTTATTTTACAAAAGCCCAACATTACCACCATCATATGTTAATTTGTAAGCTCTGTATTGTTGTATAACGATAATTGATGGTGTATTTCACTGTAACAAAGTTGTATTTACATATTTGGTTAACCAAAAAAAAAAACTAAAATACAGGTTCAAATAGAAAAATGCATATTTCTGGACATATTTCTGAAATTGTGTGTTAATGTTCTTATTTCAGGGTCCTCCAGGCACAAGGGGACCTGAGGGTCGTCAGGGAGAGAAAGGAAGCAAGGTAAGACTATGTAAATTATTGTAGATTATTGTAAATTTCTGTAGTTTTTTGTCCTCATGTAATATGTTTTTTTAGGGGGATTCAGGTGCCCTTGGCCCTCCAGGAAAGACCGGCCCTGTGGGGCCACAGGGTCAACCAGGAAAACCAGGAACTGAGGGTCTAAGAGGGTTGCCTGGAACAGTGGTATGATAATGGAATTGTGTTTTTGTCTGTTTATTTAACAATAACTACTGTAACGTTTATCAAAATGATCTTCTGATAACTGATAACTTCATTTAGGGTGAGCAAGGTGCTCCAGGTGCTGCTGGCCAGAAGGGACCTCCTGGACCAATGGTAAGAGCCTCTGTATTAAAGCATTACAGCAAACTCACACCTTATGGAGGTACAAGTTAGAGAAAAATACTTTGTGAAGAAGAGTATAAGTGCACACTCATCAACAAGTTCATTATAACCAATATGTCTGCAACAAACCATTGTCAAGTTACAATTTCCTCAAAATGCAGAACATCATAAATCGAGTCAACAATAGCTCACAGATGAAACATAGTTACATCACTATCAGTATTCAATAATTAATTAACAATCTTGATCAATTAAAATAACAGACTGATCCATATATCACATTACATCTTGACAAGCCCAATATTTAATGAGAAACAAAAAATCTCTGGGTATGTTGTGTTGGTCTTTTTGGGTCTCATTGTTTTTGGTAATAATTGTGAGTGAGTGTGCGGTTATATTCTTTGTTACTAAAAGACCTGCTGTATTATCAAATAAGTAATGGATTGAGTATTCAATATACAAGTATTAAAACCTGAAACACTTACTCTAAGAAGTGAACTATTATCACAGTTTCATGAGATGTGTGTATATGTGTTGAATGCCAAATTATTGTTCCCCTCCTCTCATAGGGTCCTCCAGGTTTGCCAGGTCTTCGTGGTGACCCCGGTGCTAAGGGTGAGAAGGGACATCCAGGTATGCTTGGTCTGATTGGGCCTCCAGGAGAACAAGGAGAGAAAGGAGACAGAGGCATGTCTGGACCTCAGGGATCTTCAGGACCCAAGGGAGAAACGGTATGTGAAGTCTGGTCACGTCCTGTGCACATCAAAATCAGACCACAGGCATATATGCATTACCATTCAAAAATTTGGCGTCAGTAAGATTTTCTAATGAAATCAATTCTTTTATTCATCAAGGATGCATTAAATTGATCAGAGGTGACAGTAAAGACATTTATAATGTTGAAAAAGGTTTAATTTCAAATAAATGCTGTTCTTATTAACTTAATGTTCATCAAAGAATCCTGAGAAATAAAATGTATCCTAGTTTCCACAAAAATATGAAGCAGTTTTCAACTGTTTTCAACATTGATAATAATCAGAAATGTTTTTTGAGCAGAAAATCAGCATATTAGAATGATTTCTGAACGATCATGTGACACTGAAGACTGGAGTAATGATGCTGAAAATTCAGCTTTGTCACCACATATTTTTTTCAAATATTATCAAATGTAAAACTGTTATATTAAATCATAATATATTCCACAATATTACTGTTTTTACTTTATTTTTGATCAAATAAATTCAGCCTTGGTGAGCAGAAGAGACTTCTTTCAAAAACATTAAAAAATCTGTCCAAACACCAAACTTCTGAACAATCGCATACATGCAAAACTTTCCCAGTTTATATCCTGTTTCATATCATCAAAAATCATGTTTGTTTTTTTCCATTTCTTGATGTGTTTTATTTTAGGGTATGCCTGGAGGAACTGGCCCTCTTGGTCCTGCAGGTCCCGCTGGTATGCCTGTGAGTAAACATTCATTGCCATTTCTCAGTTTTATAAAGCTGTTTATCATACTAAATTCTTGTGGAGAAACGTGCCTTAGGTATTTCAGTGGCACTTATTCTTCACGGTTAATCCTTTGTTAAACCTTTTATGAAATCTTGAAACTACGAGTACTCAAGCTGAGCTCTGAAGCACCAAAATATATCATCTCCAAACACTGGTCTCATGGATTAAAGCTGAATGGATGTGATGTTTCTCACAGGGTCCGAGGGGTATCAAAGGAGCTAAAGGTGCCTCTGTGAGTAATCCTTGCATATGTCCTTCCTTAAATATTTGTACTTAACATAAAATGTGTTATGACTGTGAAAAGCATCTCATGAGCCATGAAAATGAAATGTTAAATAAGACCTATACATAGTCCACATTTCTCGTACTTTACTGTAAAATGACACTAATATTGTATGTCTGCTCTCTGTGATACAGGGTGGAGCTGGTCCTAAAGGAGAAAAGGGTGTACAAGGACCACCAGGACCACCTGTGAGTTATATCTGTTATCTACAATACAAATGTTGCACAAGCATCATTGGAGATCAGCATATCCCAGAGATCCTGTATGCATGAAATGCAGCTGAATTTCCCTTTTGCTTTAGGGACCCCCTGGAGATGTCATCCAGCCGCTGCCCATTCAGTTCCCTAAGAAGTCCAAGCGCTCCATCGACGGCAGTAAGATGTTCTCTGAGACTGACGCTGAGGCTGCCGACGCCACGGGCACAGCGTTCCTGACCGGTAATGAAGGTATGGAGGAGATCTTCGGCTCGCTCAATTCCCTGCGCCAGGAGATCGAGAGCATGCGCTTCCCGCTGGGAACACAGGAAAGCCCGGCCCGCACCTGCCAGGACCTCCACCTCAGCCAACCAGATCTGAAAGACGGTACGATCGTCATGGTTACTATGTGATTGACGCATTCCGTAACCAATGGCGAGCCATTTTCCATTTGAATCATTCTTATTCTTTTATTCAGGAGAGTACTGGATTGATCCAAATCAGGGATGCGCTCGCGACTCTTTCAAGGTTTACTGTAACTTCACTGCTGGTGGAGAGACATGCTTGTATCCCAGCAAAGCTGTGGAAAATGTAAGAACTTGCTGTCATTCACTTTTATATGTTTATACTTTACTGCAACGTCCTTAGACTTCTGAAATCTTGATTGGTCTGAATTTACGAGTCCCAAATTCTGCCATAGGTGAAGATAAACACTTGGCCAAAGGAGAAGCCTGGGTCCTGGTTTAGTCAGTTTGCAAAGGGCAACAAGGTGGGTTTATCGCCTCAGAACTCTTCAAAATCATGTCTTTGATTCATATGTTTAATTTAGCCAAGTAATATGTTACTTAACCAGTCTTAAGTCGCAGGGGTATATTTGTAGCAATAGCCAAAAATACATTGTATGGGTCAAAATTATCCATTTTTCTTTTATGCCAAATATCATTAGGATATTAAGTAAAGATCATGTTCCATGAAGATATTTTGTAAATTTCTTATCGTAAATATATCAAAACTTCATTTTTGATTAGTAATATGCATTGCTAAGAACTTTTTTGGACAACTTTAAAGGCGATTCAGCTTTCGGATGATGTATAAATCTCAATTTTGAAAAATTGACACTTAAGTCTGGTTTTGTGGTCCAGGTTTATATGTATAAATTAACCAAAAGCTCTTTATTAAATTAATACGTCACCCAAAATTCTGTCATCATTTACAAAAGAAGATATTTTGAGCAATGTGGGTAACCAAACAACCAATGGGGACCAGCAGCTGGTTGATTAACCACATTCCTCAAAATATCTTCCTTTATGTTCAACAGAAGAAAGAAGTTCATATAGGTTTGGAATGACTTGAGGGTGAGAATATGATGACAGAATTTAAATTTTTGGGTGAACTATCCATTTAAAGTGTGTTTAGTTAATGTTTTTTTAGATATCAAAATCTAAGAAATATTACAGTGTCAAAATCACTATATTTAACGTTGTCGTTTTTGTTGTAGTTTTCATACGTTGACCTGAGTGGAGAGCCCGTGGGTGTCGTCCAGCTGGGATTCCTGCGGTTGCTCAGCGTTCAGGCTCGTCAAAACCTGACCTACCACTGCCAGCGATCAGTGGCCTGGGCGGACCTCACTACCGACAGCGGCTACCAGAGGGCACTACACTTCCAGGGTGCCAACGATGAAGAGCTCAGCTACGAGACCAGCCCCTACATCAAAGCCCTCGTCGACGGCTGCTCTGTAAGTTACCTCATCCTGATTAAACCAGAGATTGCAGTATGTTTGTATGCTAAATACAAGCTTAATTTCGCTGTATAATAAGTATTTTAAGGCATGAAAATATATATATATTTTTACATTAGATTCTTATCAATTAAATTATAAATTACAGTTATTTAATGTAACTTTTTTTTAACATTTGTGGTCGGTTTTTTAAGAAGCTCTTCTGCTCATACAGTAAAAACAGTAATATTGTGAAATATTGTTACAATTTAAAATAACTGTTTTCTATTTTAATATATTGTCAAATGTAATTTATTTCTTTGATCAAAGCTGAATTTTCAGCATCATTACTCCAGTCTTCAGTGTCACATGATCCTTCAGAAATCATTCTGATTTGAAACGTTTCTGATTATTATCAATGTTGAAAACAGTTGTGCTTCTTCATATTTTTTATGGAAACAGTGAAACATTTGTTTTCAGCATTTATTTGAAATAATATTTTGTAACATTGTAGTCTTTACTGTCACTTTTGATCAAGTTGAAGTGAATCCTTCCTGAATAAAAGTTTTTTTTTTTCTAAAAATCTTACTCCAAACTTGGAATAGTAGTGTATATTATTACTGTTGCGAGAATTATACAAGCACCGAATTTATTCTAAAAGTTTTTAAATAAATAAATAAGAATAAATAAAATAAAAATTTTAAAAACCTTTACAAACTTTGTAGTTTGATCTGATTTATGAAATCAAGTGCAAAAAATAGTTTGCTAAACAACTAATATTTTTTAAATGTAAACTGCACCTCGTCTTGATTACACAATTTATTTAAGGTTTGTTTTTAGAAACCAAAATGTAATATTATTTTTTTTAAATTAGTGCTGTCAAACGATTAATTGCATCCAAAATGAGTTTTTGTTTACATAATATGTTTTTGTACTGTGTATATTTATTATGTATATATAAATACACACAAATGTATGGATATATTTACAAAAAATAAGTTATGTTTATATATTAAATATATATTATATATAATATAAATTATATTTTCAAAATATATACTGTATGTGTGTAAATTTATATATACATAATAAATATACACTGTACACACATATATTATGTAAACAAAAACTTTTATTTTGGATGCGATTAATTGCGATTTATCGTTTTGACAGCACTAAAAACATTGTTTGTAATTATTAAAAACCTTACACCCTCTTTTCGCCTCTTCCCCTGCAGTATCGTAAAGGCTTGGACAGGACAGTGCTGGAGGTGAACACACCTCAGGTGGAGCAGCTCCCCCTGCTGGACATCAGGATCTCAGACTTTGGGGAGGACAATCAGAAATTTGGTTTTGAAGTGGGACCTGTCTGTTTCCTGGGATAAACACACACATGCTGAGGGCAAGGGGAATACAATCACCGATACAAGCGAGAACACACACATTCATACACACACACACACACACACACACACACTCATTAATCATGCACTTAAAACCTAGACATAAATATCACCGCATAGAGATGTGCCAACACTAATAAAGACATTTGAAATCACGTGTAAGAAGTGGGACACATAGATTCACACACATATGCACACACACATTGTGAAACAAAGTTGCACACAAAGTACACGCCCAGGGAAAAACACTCCCAGCAACGGAGGAGAAGAGAGCCATTCTCGCAGGAGAGGAGAGAAGATGTTCTGTGATGGCGCAGATACTGCTGGCCTAAAGCGGAAGACCCTCCCGTTTCGGCCCCCTCTCTCTCCCACAGATCCCCTCCCCACTGTTCCTCTTCTGAGACGCTCCACTCTTCCTACCTCCATGCCTGATCGCTCCCAAATAGTCCTGTGCGAAGCTCCGCCCCTTCCTTCCTTACCTTCTAGAATAGAATGATCTGCAGGTGCTACATTTAAACTGAGGAACGGAAGCAGAGCGTCAAAGTTCCATTAGAACCATTTCAAATCACGTCGTCAACATACGCAATGAAAAGCCATTTACAGTGTAAAATTGTATTGAATTTGATATTGTTGTACATTTATTATAGAATGATAAAATCTGTAAGCATTCTCAATTTTTTTGGTTCATGCTGTGAACATGCTGCCAATTTACCAGTCCAGTATTTTTTGGTGAACGTATGCAAGCTGGTTATTGTTTCATTACAGAGGCCTTTAAAAATTAGCATTTTTTCTGGCACGCTTTTAACATTGTGCCATTTTGACCCGCAGCGAGCTCATGGGTTCGTGACCTTTCGTGTGGACAGTGTTCAGGCTGGAATCGTGCATGAGAACCATTTGTACAGAAATATTTTATTGTATTTATTTTGTGAAACAAACAGGTGCTCACAAGAAAATGACCAACACTTGCAGTACAAAATAATGTGGTATTCATCTGTAATTATTTCCTGTAGTTTTTTCATCTATTAAATATGTAAATTAAACCCCAGAAAGCAAATCTGCCTTCTCTGTATGATATGTACACTTGGTGATAGATCACGTTTACATCACAGCTTGAGGTTCAGGTGGAGACAACAGAACGACCGAAATGTCTCGAGATTCAGACAGCAGTGGAGAAGGGACAGGAAGAGGAAGGAGAGGGAAGGAAACTGATGGTGGTTTGTTTTTTATGTATATTTTTTGTTTCTTTTTTAAAACATGGCGAGGGGAATGAAAAGCTATAAAAAATCATTTGTGAATTAAAAGTTGTTTGTGTGGTTTTCTCACAAGGACAATACTGCTAGGATTGTTTTTGTCGGTGAGACAAACATCTGTCTTTATAAAATATGGTGCTAAAACGTGTTTTATGTAAGTACTTCAGAATCTGTTTGTGTAATATATAATCTATTTAAAGAGCTGTTGGACTCCTTTGTTGTTCTTTTCCGCGTTTGTTTCGGTGCTTTTGCTCATATTTCATCTGCCTCTCCACGCTTCTGAGCCGAACTCCCATTTTCAGCTTTCAACAACTTAACACGTCTCTTGTGTCTCAGAAAAACCACAATATGTAATCTGGCCACTTTCCTTCAAACGACTCCTAAAACCCTTTTAAATGATGAATTTTGTTTCACTCTATTAGTCTGAGTTTTGAAATGTTAACTGTTTTAATTCTTTGACTTGATGTTGTTTTGGTCCAAACGTTCCCATTAAACCACACATCAACACATTTCCTCCTGTGTCAACTTAATTGTTTTTTATAAGTGGGTTCGGTGTAAAATATCCACATTTTAATTGTATAAATATAGAATTTTTAATTTTCATTTGTTACATTGTTCACAATATTTTACAGCAATTAAATGTAATTTATACAAGGACAACTTCACGAAGATGAAGGCACAGAGTTGGTGATCAGTTTAGTGTCATTCAACAGTTTTCAGCCAATGAAGAGTCCACCTGTATTGTTAAAGAGAAAACGCCACGTCAGTTCAAAACACACTTGAGAATGAAATTGCACAATTTGCTGATCAGCAAGAGATCAAGCGTCTTACCAGCAACTTCAATGCTGATTCCAGTAATATATCGACTGTCATCAGAAGCCAGAAATGCACATGCATCAGCTACTTCTGCACAGGGAAGCAAGAGTGAGAAATAGATATTTATATATAATAAGATATCAAATCCAAAGCAATTATTAGAACACCCTTCTGATAGAAATATGTTCATGAAAATGTTTTTCTGTAATGAAAAGATGTACCAGCAGGTTCTCCCATTCTTCCCACTGGAATGATGGCTGTGAGCTGCAAAAAATTATCAAAAATAGTGCTCATAGTTACAATAGATGTGACTTCAGTGTGCTACATTGTCTGACAATGCATCAACCATGCAATTTCAATTCATAAATCTTATTCAATTTTAGGATCCTTTACTAAAGTTCAAAGCTGTTGTAAAATCTATGAAAAACAATCACTTAAATAATTCTTGCTTACTTTATCGATGACTTTCTCTGGTACTTTATCTGTCATGGGTGTAGTGATGAACCCGGGCAGGACACAGTTGCAGCGAATGCCAAATCTAAAAGGAAGAAAATAATGTTTTTCATATAAAATCATACACATATAGAACAATGCACTCTTTCTTTAAACTTTTCTCAATTAAAAAGCTCAACCAGCCCATAACTAAGACATAAGCAGACCACAAACCCTAAAGCAAAACTCGCAGGTGTGTAAATGTTATAATTACTGTGTGAGATTATAATGAAATGCTCACACACTTGCTCAGCTCTTTGGCAGCGGTTCGAGTGAGTCCCTCCACTCCGGCTTTAGAAGCGGAGTAGTTCACCTGCCCGATATTCCCAACCTACAGACAAAGAAACAGACACTTAAGTAATAATATGCTCTGAAAATGTTAACCGTCTGCTGTGTAAAAATGTTAAATGTCCACTATAATAAAACAGCGAGAAAATGACTAGAGCCTGATACTGCTCTAGATGCGTGACCTTGCCCACGATGCTGCCCACAGTGATGATGGAGCCCTTCACAGCTCCTGCAGAAACTAAAGCCTTCGAGACGGCCTGAGTCACGAGAAACGTGCCCTGAAAGACATCAGCAATACAGAAGATCAGACACACGCCTGCGCACCCTCGAGATTACTTACAAAACTTTCAGAAACACTACGAAAAAGAGGACAACTTGATGGGAACAACTATATACACAGACACTACCATTCAAAACTTGGGCTGAAATATAAATCTTCAAATAAAATTCATACTTTTATTCAGCAAGGATGCATTTTACAAAAGGTTTCTGTTTTCAACAATGATAACAATAATAACAAATGTTTCTTGCGCAGCAAATCAGAATATTAGAACGATTTCTGAAGGATCATGTGACACTGAAGATTGGAATAATGATGCTGAAAATTAATTGCATTACAGGAATAAATTACATTTTAACATATATTCACATAGAAATATGCTATTATAAACTGTAAAAATATTTCACAATATTACTGTTTTTACTGTATTTTTCATCAGATAAATGCAGCCTTGACAAAGACATTAATTTTTTTTGTTCTTTCACAAAATGTGACTCTTCAATTTGCTGGTAAGATTGTTACTTTTAGAAAAAAGAATATATATGTATTTTTCTCCCATCACCTTTTGCTCTCAGACTCTGTAAAACACTGATCAAAGATCATCCTCTGTTGCTTCTCACGACTGTATATAGTGACATTAAACACAATAATTAAATTCTGGACTGCAGTACCTTGAGATTAATCTTGATTACTTTGTCAAAATCATCTTCTTCCATCTTGAGAAGGAAGTCATCTTGCGTGATCCCGGCTGCATTCACACACACAGACGGAGGCTGGAAGTAGCGGCGCTGCAAGAAAACAAGAATAAACATGTGAACTTTCTGATTTACTGTTCGAGCTCCAGAAGAGCCTATTAACACGTCTTTCACACCTGTACACTTGTCACTAGTTTCTCCACACTGTCCTTAGATGACACATCCACCCCCAGGGCCATGTGCTGCTGACCTCTGAGGTCATGTGACAGCAGCTCCAGCGTCTGATTGGCTGATTCTTCATTGAGGTCAGCCACTATTACAGAAGCTCCTTCAGAGGCGAACCTCTGACACACAGCCCTGCCAATGCCACTGCCGCCTCCTGAAACACAACAAATCATCATCTGATCAACACAAACACTTCAAAACCTTTCAAAAAAATAAATGACATATACCCTAAATATGCAATGCATGATGACACACTGCAAAATCTAGTCTAATTCCTAAGGGTTAAAAAAAAGCTTAAGCATTTTATGTATTCTGTTTGATATATAAATACTGAGAACAATATGGTAGCTGTAGCTTTAAACAATGCACTCGTTTTTACACAGTCAACCTTCAGCTTGCATGATCTACAAACTGCTTCACGAGCACTCAAAGCTGACTTGTATGACAAAAGTGTCCAACTGTAAAATGTTATTATGACTTTAAATACAGTAAAAAAATATACAGGTGAACATTAAAGCAAATTAAATGTATTTAAATCACACCTGTCACTAATGTCAGCCTGGATATGAGTCGCGAGGACGCCGCCATGATGCTGTACAGTGTGCTGTAGTCCGCAAGAGGCCGCCAGAAACCATATTTCCATATTTACTTATTTACGGTCTCTACCACTTTCAAAGTCATCATGACATGAGCATTTCGCACAGCTGGTGTCTTCTTAAAAGATATGTGAAAAATAAAATGAATATGCTCACATTTATGTCGCTCAAAACCTTTATTATCTTCTTTGATGAATTATGCTTGTTGGTGCAAACACGACGTCTGAGTATAAATGACCTGGATTAAAAGTAATTTTAAGGCTAAAATAATTGATTTCTGTTTCTGTGTTTTAATGCAGTGAAATTAAGTTATTAAAATGACTGAGAATTGCATTGACTCGTTTTAATTGAACTGAACAGTAATGCATGCAATTACTGTCGTAAGCAGAGAGTGGTGATAAGGTCCTTGATTGTTAAAGTTAACTCTTTAAAAAAATATTTTTATTTTCACATTAAAAAAAATATACATTTAAGAAACGAGAGAAAATATTATTACATCGCTCTGAGAAGCTAAATCAGCACCGGAGTAATTTACAAATGTCCAGCAATACCGTAACTGACCACAAGAGGACAGAAGTGTACAACTGAGAAAAAACAAAAACAAATGTGACCCTGGACCACAAAACCAGTCACAAGGGTGCATTTTTGGAAATTGAGATTTAGACATCATATGAAAGCTTAAAGAGTTAATAAGATTTCCATATGGTTTGCTAGGATCTGACAATATTTGGTCGAGATAAATCTGCTAGAAAAAATCAAAATATTGAGAAAATCGCCTTTAAAGTTGTCCAAAAAAGTTCTTAGCAATGCATATTACTAATCAAAAATGAAGTTTTGATATATTTACGATAAGAAATTTACAAAATATCTTCATGGAACATGATCTTTACTTAATATCCTAATGATTTTTGGCATAAAAGAAAAATTGATAATACAATGTATTTTTGGCTATTGCTACAAATATACCCCAGCGACTTAAGACTGGTTTTGTGCTCCAGGATCACAAATGACCTGCGGTGCTAAAGTTAAAAAACCAAATTTCAATATATTTCAATTTAAATATAACTCAATTTAAACTTCCAAGGGACCCTCAATATGTCTTAGATTTATATAAAAGTTATATTTTCAAATTGTCTTGTGTAGATTTTTAATAACAATCCATTTATTACAATTATTTTAAATAAAATGTAAAAGTTTTTGTTAAAAAAATGTCAACAAATTATACTACAATGTACAAAAATTATAACTATAAATATTTATTTTGTATATAATGTCTGTGCCATCTTTTCTACATATTTTGCTTGCTTTCTTAAATCTCAAACTACTGAATTTTTTTTTTTTTTTTTTTTTAAGTTTTGTTAATTAAAAAGTTTTTTCCTAGCTCAAATATAGCTGTAATGAGATTTTTCAGGGAGTCGCGAAGAGCTTTAACACTCCTGAGCTCCTGATAATGCTCTGGCTTCTCACTGACTGTGAATGAGCTCTGCACTGCACCTGTGCTCTGAAACACAAACCAGCGTCTGGGGAAATAAACAGAACAATTAACCACCGTCCCGAGAGGCTGTATTTATGCAGCTTTTCCATCTCAACTGATATCATTCAACACCATTAGATTAAAAATAAAACATCATTGAATCCCTATACACAAATGAGTCACAGACACATTTTTATCAACCTCTTTGATATTTTGTTGCAATTTTGAGGCATTTATTTTGCATATTTTTTTCTGTCTGTCCTTATGTTTTGTTTAGAGCTGTGGTTTTGATATGTAAATAAGCCAGAGGCAATCATGCATAGGTAAATTATGCCAATAAGTCTTTATTAAAATGAGCAATAATATACAACAACAGGGGGAAATAAATGATTTACATACACATGCAAAAGCAGAGTGGACGTTCAATGGTTCCACCCTTAACATCATAAAAACAGCTCTCAATGGAGGGCAAGAGAGGTAAAACCTGGGGGAAAACAAGAAAAGTGTTTTCATATTCCTGCATTATCAGAGTTGTATTATTATTTTAGGGCCAATAGTGGCAGAGGTTTACCTCTGTGCTGTTTCTTGTAGTGCCAGAATGCAGGAGAAAGAGCCACGACAAGGCCGATAAGGAAAAAAGAGCAACCCACAGCTAACTTTATGAATCTGGTATCGAGAGAGGTGGAGTCTGAGTGTGAGAAAAGAGACAATGAACCAGTGACAGACATAAAAAACCTGCTTTAACAGTACATGAAAATCAATAAACCAGCAATGCAAGAAAAACACCTGGATTTTATGACTCAAAATGCATGTGTGTGGATTTTACAAGCTGGAAACTTCTACAGTGATTCCAGCATGATATCAGAAGAACTAGTATTTCATGAACACAAACATACACAGGAGCATTTGAAAGATGTGGCTTTGTATTTGCAGAGAGAAAAGAGGAAGTGATGGAAACTTTGGACTAGACCACATTTGTTGGGTAATGGACAAAGCACCTTGTCATTTACGGTATTAGTTTAATATTATTTATTTACCATTTAGTCTTAATTTTTCTTTTCATTTAATTTTTTTGTCATTTTGTTATGCGCCAGACCACATTTGTCAGTTGTGGACAGAATGCCTTGTCAATTCCACTGTCATTTTAATATTATTTATACACTATTATAGTTACTCATATTTTTAAATAGCATCTGTTTATATTTTACATTTTTATTTTTGTTTTAGGTTGATTTTTAGTTAATTTAGTACATTTTTTGTAATTTTGTTTTCCACCAGACCACATTTGTTGGGCCATGAACAAAATACCTGCACAGTTCAAGTGTCATTTTAATATTATTCATATAGTATTATAGTTTTTTTTGTTTGTTTTTTTTCCATTTTTTTTTCCATTATTCATTATTTAATATATATATATATATATATATATATATATATATATATATATATATTTTTTTTTTTTTTAATTATTCACATTTTTAGTCATTTTGTTATTGCCTTGACAGTTCCAATAGTATTTTAATATTATTTAAATACTGTGATATGTTCATTAATATTCTCATTAATTTTTATTAATATTATTATTAACAATTAATTAATAGCTAGTTTTTATTTTTGTATTTTCTATTTTAATGTAGTTACATTTTTGTATTGTTTGGCACCAGACCATATTACCTTCTTACAAAATACCTGTTATTTTAATATTATTTATATACTATTATTATAGTTTATATGCATAATTTTAATTAGCTTTTATTTATTATTTTCAGTTCATTTTAACTTCATTTTTAGTAATTCTGTTATACACCATCTGTTGAGTCATGGATACAATGCCTCTTCACTTCCAGAGTTATTTTAATATTATTTAAATACAGTTTTTGTTTTTATCAATAATTAGCCTTTCATTTTTTATTTTCAGTTATTTAATTTTTTTGTGATTTGGGGCTCATTTTTATTAGTTTTTATAAATATTACCATTTCATTTTTAATAGTTTTAAGTTTTTCATGCACTATTTATATTTTATTTTATTTTATTACAGCTTTATTTAAATTTAAAAAAGTTTGTAAAAATGTAATTAATACATTTATTTATCAATAATAACCCTGGTCAGTTCTTCTGCAAGAATTAGATGTAACATGTGCACTGATAGTCATATAATCATCCTACCAATCACGTGATTTCCAGCAGTTATTGTTGTGGAAACAAACGATGGTCTTCTCAAATTTGTCAATAAACTCAAGAAGCAGAGTTCCAGATGTCAAAATAAGACTTTATACAAAGCCACATCTAAAGTCTGTCGGGGCATACATTTTATACCCATCTTTCTAACCAAAATGGCTAGTTTCGGTTTTTAATTTAATCTGGTTTACCACAATTTCTTATCAGTCCACTTTTATTCCCCTGGCCACTTCATTTTAATGGCGGAATTTGGCCAGATCAGCCACCTTTATTCTGCTGCCAATAAGGTGGCCACATGGGACAAACCCCAAACTTGTTTATCTGTCACACTCTGGAAATCACCCAGAGTTCATAGGTTTATTTGAGTTCACTGAAACAACCCAATGGAAACCACCAGCACTACCCAATAGACAGGCCCTCAGACTTGCATTCTACATTAGGACATCCAGTATTGGAATAACTCAACATATTAATTAACATATTGATTACTTTCATGACCATGCATCATATTTTAAGTAAGATAACTCCATATTGAGTAAATAGCATAATATAAATAACACAGTATTATCTAATGCACAGTCAGCACAGATCACGAGCGTGTCTCACCCCACAGAACGAGGACAGGCTCCTCCAGACCGCTGTGCTCCACTCGGCAGCTCACCGTCACTCCTCTGTGAAGCACCAGCTCCAGGTATGAGTGCATCTGGTAGCTCCAGTCGCCATTATCCATGAATTCAGTAGAGACCACGTCTCCAGTGACCTCTGATCCGTCCAGCAGCCAGGTGACGTTGATGGCCTGGGGGTAGAAATCGAACGCATGGCACTCCAGCGTGGTCAGCTGACCGTAACGAGCCTTACTATTGGAGCGTACCGTAACAACGGGCGGCACTGTTGAGAAGACAGCAAGAGCAATGACAGTGAGATAAATCCATCAAATTTAACTGATGCAACTCTTCAAACAATTCAGACTCTGCTTTCATTTCCAGTTTTATACTCTGGCTTAATAAACTGAGGTCATTTCTGAGGAGTTGAGTTTGCTCACCCTTTCTTGCTTCACTTTTGATATAAAGTCTGGCATTAGCTCTACACAGTGTTTCCACCTGCTCCTTCCGCTCTTTCATCTTCCAGCTCTGATTGTTGTAATGCTCAGCATTTTTGATCCCATACTCATCGAAACCAACATACTTGCCCAACCTCGAGTCATAAATGCAGAGAAGCTTTTGGTTGAAGACCAGCTTCACTGTGTAGATCATGTCAGACAAATCCTCTTTGCTAAACTCGCATTCATCGATGTCCTGGAACACATAAACATCTGAAGGGAACAGACAGTTATTCAAATAAATTTCAGTATATGCCAGTTAAGATATGTTCTTGAGAGTTCAATATGCCATAGAAGAACCTTTCAGTAAACAGTTCTTAAATAAACACTTTTTCTTTGTGAAAAGAACATTTTAATAATTTGTTTCCACTGTAAAGAACCTTGACCTGCCTCTGTTTTTTTATTTTGTACTGTTCTCTGATGTCCACTTATAATGTTATCCAGATTTGTACATCAAAAAACATCACAATTTAGAAATAATAGGCTATTTTCTGTCTTGTTTCAACCCCCTCATCAGAAAGCTCCGTTTGAATAGGCATGCTGGATTGTAGACTCGGAAGTAAACGCCCACTGCTATGATTGGCTAATAGTTGTGTTTGTTTATCAGCCTGCATCCTTCATTAAAAATAAAGTTCATTCACTCTTTGCTAATGTTGGGATCAAAAGCATGGCAATGCAAATATCTTTATCGTTTGGTTTCTGCGTAGAGTAGACCTGCGTTTGCCTCTCTCGTTATTTACACTATGTGCATGAACCGGTGGGCGGGGCTAAACAGGCAGCGATGTAGAAGCAGGTGTTGATCTTCTTCTGCGGAGGCGGTGCTTAGCCACACTATTACGTCATAAAGTGCCACATTCCACAAGCTGTCATTTTGGCAGATTGGCTTCAATATAAGCTGTTTTTAGACTAACAAGAAAGTTTTGAAATTTACAAAGATGTTTTTTTTATATAGTACAATGACCTCTTATATGTCAAAAGTTCTTGATTTTTCAGTTCATGGCCCATTTATTAGGGTCAAGTTATTTTTAGGAGTCCAGAAATAAGCAATTTGTTTTATCCGGATTGAGGCTTTAGAAAGCTCAAACAGGGACGTACATTTAACAAACCACAAGAAGAAGCTCAAATGTATTTGATCATATGGTTAGTCACCATAAAATGGCCAGACTGGCCCTACAAGTCAGTCCTGTCTTCATATAATTTCTAAACTGAACTAAACTCACCTTTAGACGAGACACAACAAAAAGCAAAGCCCACCAGGACAAGTCCAAGTCCGAGTGTCCTCATCTCTGTGTTGTTCTTCTAGTGCTGTTTGAAAATCAGTCTGAATAATGAAAGCATTCATATGCTTCACTTCTTATGGATACTTCCTCATAATTTAGTATCAATCACGCATGAGACCAGGAACAAAAAGTTAAATGCCTGTAAAACACTCTTTCAACAAGTTTCTTGTCTTTACTAAAACACATTTCAGTTTTCACACCACTATGATCTAAAAAATTCAATTACAATTAATATAAAAATTAAGGAGCATTAAGTGTGAATTAACTAAATTACAGAACAATTATTAGCTCAGTTTGACAACCCAATGAACTACTGTCTGACCTAAATAACACAAACCCATCTATACATACATTTATGTTACCCAAATATAATCGTTACTACACTCAGCACAACACACCACTATGGGGCTTCTGCTAAATGAGCAACTGCCATAGAGATCAGTGTTGCCAACTAATTTTCAGAGAAAGTTGCTAAAGGAAGGTCGATTTGTTGCTAAAAGTTGCTAAATGATGTTGTGATGTCATTGCGCGATGACGTCATTGCGTAATCACGGCGCAAAATTGTCACAACATCAAATCTCAGCAAAAATATATATTTTATATATGTTAATTTAGATTTGTTTGTAAAATAATATGCAAAATATTATATTAAAATATAAATAACTGTATTTTAAAATACATTGAATTATTGAACATTTACACATTTTTGAATGATTACAATTAAAAAAAATTTAATTAATTTTTTTATAGCTAGTAAACTAGTAATATAACACATTCTCAACAATAATGCTTTAAGCAATGTATTAGTAGTTAGTATGCTACACTCCAAGAAAAGGCTGTAAAAATAGGGCACAATAAACTTATGTTAATATGAAAGAATTTTCCGTATTGGTTTTTTACCTGCATTTTAAATTACACATTTGTGTTTTCGGGTTACAGGGTTACAATGGATAATGGATAACATCCTGGAAAATTACTAGTAGCCTATCTTTTCCATTTTTCTTACAGCGTACTAACTGATCAACAATGGCAAGTACAAGCTACTAACAAAGTGTATCATAAATGAACAATTATTAAATTATTCAGTTATTATTATTATTAAATTGAACAATTGCAAATAGCAGCTAACTCAATTCACATGATGGGTGTACTGACATGGCATCTTTGGTTTTCTTTTTGTGTAATTTGAGACACATGTCTCTTTGACATTTTCCATCCTTTTGAAAGAGTCACTTATCAAAAGTTGCTAAAAGTTGCCAAATACATTTTTTAAAATTGCTAAATTTGTTGCTAGGTGCTTTTGGAAGAAAAAGTTGCTAGGGTAGTCTGAAAAGTTGCTAAATTTAGCAACAAAATTGCTAAGTTGGCAACACTGATAGAGATGAATGGTGCTAACAGATGTTAATGCTAACAGGATTAATTGATTCACCGACGATATTCAGCGTACAACAACAACTACTGCCACCTGATGTAGCTCAAGATAGTATCCTGATCTGTGCAATGCATTTTTACAGATGTTTAATACTTTAATCAATTATAATTTATATTTTAATATATACCTACGTATACACTCTCTTTAATATTATATAAAATGTTTTATTTCTATTATAGCCATTTTTATTAGTTTTTTAATGTCTATATAGTTCAAGTATTTAGTACAAGATAAACTAAATGAAAATGAGAAATTTGGCAATTAGCTGAATATATTTTGTTTCAAGCAGCAATTTTTTCCCCCATGGTTTTGACTAACTGTAATATGCCTAGATGCAATAAATATTCCACTGAAAATTAGAGAAGTATGCTAATGAAATAGCATGCACTTGAAGTAACACTGAGCCGCAAGTTTTTGTTTTAAGGACATCTCACCCTCTTTATTAACATGACATTTTTCAGATGAGAATAATGGTCGCATGAAGCATCTGTTGAGATGATGCTTGCAGCTTGAGGTTTCATTTCATTGTCATGTTTTGCTGTTGTCTTCTTAAAAAAACACAACGAGCTGTGGAAAAAACCAGCCACAATACTAAAGAGAAGAGCTGAAGACAGTAGTAAACAAAGAAAAAAATAATGCAGGAAACAGAAATCAGGTCATATTGACAGATGCAAGCTGCGAGGTCATGAAACTGTTACATATGTACAAATTTTGGGAAAAAAAATAAAAAAATACAAATGTCAAATTTGGTTGTTGTTATTGTTGTGTAATAGAATGTGCTATGAAACTGAAACTATATTTCCAAGAATTTAATTTCTGAACATGAGGGTCACTTTGTTAAAACCATAAATTGTGCATTAACTCTCTGGGTGAATAATAATAAACACACTAAAACAAAACCAGACTAAAACTCAAAAACCAAGATTTACAAACAGTATTCACATCAACACCTAATTAAGCAGCTGTGTACCTCTCATAGTGCATCTAAGACTCTGTTCTGCTCTAGAAATTGTGACCGAAACCACATGAACATAAAAATAATTTATGCATCCAAATAAAAAAAACAAATGCTCATGTGGCCCAGCTGAATTCAAAGAGCAAGATTCTGTACGTTTGTATATAAAACAATGGAGGTTTGAACCCATTCATTTGACCATGGGAATAAAGCAGGCTGGATGGAGAGGATCAGATTCAAGTTTTAAGACGCCACTAAAGCCAACAGCTCGCCCATCGGACAGACGGGTGACGTAACTCCCTGTTCTCATAACGTCTGGGTGTACAAATGCCATTTGAATAGGTGGAGCTTTGTTTTTTCATTCAAATGCACAACCAAGCGCCAACACATCATGTATGTGCAAAGTGTGTAAATAGAAAACCACGGGATTCAATGGCACACGTACACATCACACACTCGCTCATGCAAACAAAAGTGACAGCAGTTTCCACTCCAAGCCTTTTGTTTCCTTTAGGACAAACTACTAAAAGGTCAAACAAAAAGAGGGAGAGAAAGGAGAAAAAAAAAGAAAAAAAAAAAGCAACAAAATATTCACAAAAGAAAAAGATTTGTTTTCTTCCCTACCAGGGAATTGCTTAAAATTCTTCTTTATAAAAGAAAAATAGATATTTATATATCTTTGTACATGTATATACACAAAGTAAAGAAGGATGGACTAACAGAAAGGAGTCCCAAACTAGACAACGATGCCCTGGTCTGCTTTTCCATCAGTTCCTTCTCCGTCCATCATTTCCCAGAATTCTCTTTGACCTGCTTCTATACATCTAAAGAGAAACACTGCCCTTCCTCATTAGTTACTGTTATTGAGAGCAGAAACTCCATTCTGGAATGGAGTGCATGTTTTATTTGACGTCCATTCTTTCAGTCTGAGTCTGAGTCACTGGTGTCAGAGGAGGAGGAAGAGGAGGATGAGGAGGAGGAGTCTGAGCTGGAGCTGCTGGCGCTGAGACGAGACGCCACGGCATGAGGCTCCGCCCCGGTGGGCTTCTCCACTGAGACAGAAACAGAGACGTATTATTCAGTTTGTCTTGATTAACCTGATTCTGAATCAGCATTGATCATTTATAACCATCTCGGTTCCTACCTTTGGTTTTCTGTGGTTTCTTGGCAGAGTTAAGCTGGCCGCTGACGTCCTGCAGTCGTCTCTCCAGCTCTCTCTTCTTCTCCAGAGCCAGCTCCTCGCGGGATTTACCTGCAGCACCTTTGACTGCCACTGGAACACACAAGAAGCACATTCAGTCAAATTTACCATACAACGTCTTTACAGCTTGATATAAGATGCACAATACGTCATAATCAGTCAAGAGAGTCTCTACTTCTACGAGGGGCTTGAACGTTAACTCAAAGATGTAATAAATGTAAATGGATTAAGACAGTAGGGAAATATCCCAAAAACCCTTCAAAATAACAGTTCCATTATCTAGTGGATATTAGTGACCGACTTTAATGCATCAGCATCAATTGTGCTCACAATGTTAGTACATCCATTATGTGAATTTTTGTTTGCAGTGAATCGGAGTAAATACTGTAGCATCATGCTTTACTTTGGGGAAATTAAATTAAAACATTTAGCAGATGCTTTTATTCAATTTTGTCCATTACTCATTTGCTAGTTACATTATATAAAATGTAAACAAACAAAAAAATAACAAAAATGGCTAACTCATATCTAGAGAGCTGGGCAAATATAATATTTACACTACTGTTCAAAAGATTAGGATCAATAGGATAATATAAGATAATACTTTTAATCAGCAAGCACACATTAATTTGACCAAAAGTGACAGTAAAGACTTTTATATTTCCTTTTTCTCTTTCAAATATTTTTATTTGAATATATATTATTTGTTTTTTAAATAAACTTTTGGAGAATGCTGAATTTCCAAAAAACATTAAGCAGCAAAACAGCATTTTAGTTTTAGTTTTCAGCATTGATGATAATAATAATAAGAAGAAAAAGTTTCTTGATCATCAAATCAGCATATTAGAATGATTTCTATCTATTTCTATTTCTATGTGTGACACTAAAGACTGGAGTAATGATGCTGGAAATCCAGCTTTGCATCACAGGAATTAATTACATTTTTAAAATATATTCAAACAGAGAAGAGTTATTTTAAACTGCAATAATATTTCACAATATTGTTTTTACAGTATTTTTGATTAAATAAGTTGCAGCCTTGGTGAGCACGAATTTCTTTCAAAAACATCAAAAAAAATCTTATCAACCCCAAACGTTTGAACAGTACTGTATTTTTCTTTTTTCTTCCTCTTAGCATGCAATTATCTAACCTTGCACCTATATTGATGCATGAGTCACTTAAGCGATGACTGACATCGACATCAGCGGAGGAATGAAAGAACAGCATTGTGTTTGTTCGTTCACAGGAAGGGTAAAGGGCAGATTACGGTCTACCTGTAAAGTGCGCTGAATAAAACCAGGAAAGGTGGGGCGACTCTGCATTATGGGTTAGCGTCTAGTATCAGATTCCCATTAGCTTCCTTTTCCAAGGAAACTTGTATTGTTTTGAGCAAATTAACTACGCATATATAAAAAGGGTCTGAATTAGGGCTATTAAGCTATATATATATATATATTTAATTCTTATTAAAAACAATGTGCCAATTAATAAATCTAATTAATCACATATCAATTTTAGCTTAGAAACCACCCCAAAAAGATAAAATACCCATTGTGTTAGATGAGAAAAGCATTCAGTAGACATTACAAAAAGTACATTTAGAAAAAAAATTCAAAATTGATTCAAAATTGCATAACTATTGATAATAAAAGGATATTAATGTTTTAAAAAAGGAAACGGATAAAAAAAACAACAACAACAACAACAACAACATGATACTCTCAAAATGAAACTCAAACCACTAGCAGGTCACAGCAAGTCACTCAAGTCAGTCATTCAAAGGATTCATTCAAACGTCTGATTAATACAGAAACTAATTTTAACGCCTTGTTTTTTCCATAACTAAATAGCTCCAAATTATAAATATAATTAGGCAATCAATCTATGTAATTAATATATAATTTACTATAAATAAACGAATAAATCGACAACCCTAGTCTGAATCCTATCTAAATGCTCTTACCAAAAGGTTTCCGTGGTTTCTTGCGTAAACACATCATGACGTATCTCTCCAGCTCGCGCAGCGTGGACGGCTTGAGCGTCTCAAAGTCGATCTCGATCTCCTCTGGGTTGGTGTCACGCAGCGAGGGCTCTCGTGATTGGATGATGTGAACGACGCGGCCCAGTTTCTCGCCCGGCAGCCTGTTGATGTCCAGACTGAGCTGCCGTTTCTCATCGTAGCTCATGGGGCTGGTCTCCTCTTCCTCCTCAGAGTCATAGTGCGGCGTAAGACCGCCTTGGCTCACGTGTTGGGAGTTGAAGACGGAGGCTTGAGATTTCTTTGAGGATCTAAGGGAACAAAGGACGACAAGTTCATGTTTTTGTTGATGTTCAGGTTCAAATAAGTTAACTACTGTAAATAATCAGTATTTGAGACGTACTTGCTCTTGCTGCTCTTCTTATTGGAGCTCTTCTTGCCCTGAGTGGAGCTCGCTGCTTTGCTGTTGCTCCTGCTCTTTGGTGTCTTGGAGAGTTTTGGCGTTTTCGGCGGCCGGACAATTACCTCTTCCTCTATCATACTCCTGCCCCGCTTGTGTTTTTCTGGCTTCTTCTTTTTCTTCTTGTCTTTCTTTTCCTTCTTCTTCTTGGGTTTGATGATGGGTGTAGAGGACAGCGCAGCCAGCTGCTCGTGCACCGCCCTCAACTGCAGACAAGCGAGTGAGTGAGTGAGTGTCACTGCGTTTTTTCTAAACCCACAGCCACTGCAGCTCTCAGTAAATGTACAACTACGTCAAATCTGTCAGAGCCGGTTTAGCAGACTTTGCTGGAAAAGTTCAGTCGCTACCTGTGTACACACCTGTTCCTGAAGCTGGGCCAGGCGATGCGCTCTCTCCTCCTCACTGTCGG
The DNA here is from genome assembly GCF_012432095.1 of Onychostoma macrolepis. NCBI lineage: Eukaryota > Metazoa > Chordata > Actinopteri > Cypriniformes > Cyprinidae > Onychostoma > Onychostoma macrolepis. The sequence goes on from NC_081173.1 coordinate 28,612,876, forward strand.
AGCTCGGGCTGCTCTCGCTCTCACTCTCGCTGCTCACGTCGCTCTCCGACGACGAGGAGGAAGAGGAGGAGGAAGAGGAGGAGTGACCGCCCAGGCCGCCGCCCAGGGACGCAGGTGGGAGGGACTCCAGGGGCTCGTCTGGCATCTTGGCGAAGCGGAACTCAAAGACATCCTGAAACAGGGAGAAGACATTTTTAATATCCAGCTTTGGACGCAAGCAATTTGAATGGGTTATCAAGGGAAGTGGAAGTAGGGCCGCATGGTTAATCGTATATTTCAGTTCTCTCAATTAAGTGTAATAAAGCACATTGGACCGCTGGTTAATTATCCTGAAAATGTTTTTTTCTTTAGACATTTCTGTTATCTTGCATTGGTAACAAGTTGCCAGAGGTCAAGAGTTTAAATGCTCCAATCAGAGCTTTTATTCCCTTAAAGAGTAGAGTGTTTTACTTAACCTTCCCAACCTGGAAACCATGCACATACTCTCAATACACAACAAACATATGTTGGAGTTTACTGATTTCCAATGAAATCTTAAAGTCAGTCTGTGTTCTTTCACGTGGGCACTTAAGCTATTTGCCACATCTAAATTTGCATGCATACCTGCTCATTGATGAATAATAAAATGTTCATAATGTTCAGAGGATTACAAACGCATCCTCTGTCGTACAATACAATGTTGTTTTTGATATTTTAACAGAAAAATATTAACATAATTTGGACTTGATAGATAGCGGTAGATGCCATAATGATTTTTTTAGTGAAAACAAGGCTGTGAGTGATAGTCTACAGTCTTTAAAACGGCACACACTGTATAAAGGTCAAAAATAACAAGCTAATGAGTAATTACACTTGATTTGCATGAAATTTTAATTGGTGCTGGTGTTTATTGACTGTTTGTCTGCCTTCAACAAGCTTTTACCAGTTTTCATAATGCAGAGAGTGTTAAAGTGTATTATAAATATAATAAATTAGGAAACTAAATGAAGTAAAATAAAACCCTGCGTGTGATTTGATGACTTATGTGAAACTGCAAATGACTTGAGAAATTTATTTTTATCTAAGTGCAAGCATCTGTACCTGTAATTTTCTGGCCATGGCCACCACATCGTGATCTGGGGGATTGTACTTGTAACAGTTTGAGAACATTAGCCTGATGTCAGCAGCAAACTGCAATGCATCCCTGTACTCCCGATGATCCATTTTCCTCTGCAAGATAGAGAAAACCATCAGGTCTGATCATGCACATGGTTGCATATTACTGTGCAACACATCTAAACCTCTTTATACGCACCTTAATTGTGCTTAGATCCATGGGATACTTGATAATGTCGTGATAGTCGTGCAGTCCCAGTGAGGAAGCGTCCACTGGCTTGTAGAAGGGCCAGGCGTAAGCCGCGTGCTTCTTCGACAGCAGCTCTTTGAGAATCGTGCTGCAGTACCGTAGCTGCTGGCTTAGCTTCCCGCGCCGCACCGGCTGATGTTGGTTCTGGGAGTCGGGCAAGTCTTTCCGTGGTGGTTTGATGGGCCTGCCACTACCACCTCGTCTTGCCGGTACTTTGTCTCCAACCAGGCTTCCAACCAGACCTCCACCCAGGCCTCCACCAAGGCCCATGCCCATGCCCATGCCCATACCCAGGCCAAGAGACAGGCTCTGTTTGGGGTCGGCACCCAAAGCGGAGAGGGTGAGTGGAGAGTCACCGCCGCCCATGCCGAGACCCATCCCACCTACACCCAAAGCGAGTGGCATGCCTGTGGTGGTGGGGGTGGTTGTGTCTGCCTTGCGCTTGACACCCTTTTTCTATTAAAAAAAATGGAGAAAAATTAACTAAATTGTATCTAGCATGCAAACAAGTATTTGGTAATTCAACTACCAAATGCTGCATCTGAATGTGTATAAAGAGTTTTTTTAGGAAAGATGTAGTCTTACCTTTGCAGTCGGTTGGGTAGGAGGCAGACCCATCAGTGCAGGGGTGCTGTGTGAAGTGGGAGGCAAAGTCTTGGTTATAAGCATCTGCGGTGGGGTGGAGAGGACCGAGTCTGGGGTGTCTGGAGTGGGAGGGGAGTAGGCCGACTGGGACACGGAAGATATAGCTGGTACCTGATGAGCTGTTGTGAATCCACCTGAGACTAAAAAAAAAAATAAAAAAAAAAAAAAGAGACGGAAAAATAAAGAGATGCATGAGCATGAAAGCACACAAACAGCCAAACATCAGCACCAGTGCAATTTTATTCAAAACATTTGTAATTACTCAGAGTGAAAATGTAAAAAGGGCAATTAGTTGAAGGCAGACAAACAGCCAATAAACACCAGCACCAATTAAATTTCAAATTACAATTTTTGACTTGCATATACATACATACATATATATATATATGTGTGTATGTATTTATTTTATATAGTTAGGTTTTTTAAGTTAAACAGCTTCCAAGGTCTATAAATTTACATTTTTTAATTTTCCAAATTTACAGACCAGGGAAGTCACAAAAATTAACAAATTCCAAAAAAGTCATGGACATTTATATAGTTAAAATTACATTTACATGTGCTAACCATTTACATAATTATATTATAATTCATATAATTGCATAATTACATTATATTAATACTAATAATAATATAAAATAATATATATGGAATTTATTCTGAAAATGTCCATAACTTTTTAGGATTTTGTTAATTTCCGTGACTTTTCCAGGTCTGGAAATTAATATTTAATTATATCTTTTTTAGTCAAAAGACACATTTTTATTAATATATTTTATATCTAGTTATACATGTTAATATAGCCTGGAAATAACATGTATAACTAAAACATATGTTTTGTTTTATTTTTATATATGTTATCTCCAGGTACCTATCAAAACCATGACCATGGAAATCCTGTCAACTGCTCTCTTCATCAGTTTATTCAGGTTCATTGTTTCCCCCCAGATTCTTACATGATTTGTGTCCTTTTTTAGGTTTGCTCTGTTTGCCCCTAGGGACAGGTGCAGGAATCTCTTCCTCCTCTTGGGGCATCTGAGCAACCTTCTGCAGGAAAGCCTTCTCCAGAGACTGAGCCATCAGGACGATGTCATCTGTTGGCTGTTATAAACAGACGAGTTTGAGATCACATGGCAGGTCTCTAGACGATACCACTGATGCGAGTAATTGCTCCATAACAGGCTGGGCAGAAGACCTGAGCAACTTGATGGTGAGCAACAAAATAAATCCAAGCTCTGAAAAGGTCCGAGCTTACAGAACTTTTTACCTAGACATAAACGAACTGACTGACCTTGTTGTAGATGTAGCAGTTGGTAAACATGGTGTTGAAATCCTGTAAGCACTCGCTGGCACTGCGGTAATAATTGTTTTCCAGTCTTTTCTTGATAGTCCCCATATCCATGGGCTGTTTAATGATTTTGTAATAATCCTGCATGAGATAATACAAGAATACAAGTCATTATTAAATCAGAAAAACACACTCTTGAGTTTACACCCATATCTTGTTTAAATGTTTAAACATACTCCAAACAGTCTATTCTAGAACAAGAACAAACTTACAGGCAGGTTGAGCTTGGTAGCGTCCACCGGCTCATGGAAAGGCCAGGCGAAGTGATGCCTCCACAGCGTCTTCTGCAAAGCCTTCTGGAGGAACTGCAGTTGGTTGGTCATGCGGCCCTGGCGAGCGGGGTCCCGCACAGAGGGTTGAGGGGGTCCGGATTGAGGAGCCTGTGGCAGAGCAGGTCCCTCAAACCCCTCGTACAGCAGCGACGGCTTGCGGATGCGTTTGCCGGGAGTGGAGATGGTCTGCTCCATCATCATGGTGACCCCCTGCATGCCGTCGCCCCCGCCCAGAGAGCTGCGGAGAACAGGAAGTTGAGGGTGAGATCATACAGATAATAAACAAATTGCCAAACTATAAATAGAAATGGAAGAATGAACAATTTTGTGACTAAATGAGTTGAAACATGCATTAAGTATGAAAAGTCAACATAATCACAGTAGACTCGTCGTGACTCAAACTCTGACTAAACAGCGCATTTTGCTTATGTGAACCAAGCATGAAGACACACCGCCCCTTCAGCAGTTTATCCGTCTCGGCATGGGCGAGTTATGCTTGAACACATTCCAAACCCATACACCACTGTCATACTGAAAACCGGGGGGGGCGGGGCCTTAAACAGACCTAATAACCCAGATCAGATCATGTTTGTGTTCATCTGAGGAATTAGCCAATGAGAATGCTTAGTTGAGTTTTATTTAAATGTTTGACAAGACAGGATATTGCAGCACAAAACCCTGAAATGTTGTTTCAAACATAGACATACTCCAAGGAAATAATTTACCTAGTATAAAATGAGTAAAAATACGATCAGAATAAAATGTGTATATAAATAACACGGATGCACAGAAAAGGCATCCTAATCAAGCACCTGTACAACATGCAGGCCTCAAAATAAATATTTTGAATTACAAATAATTTATTCCTGTCCTTTGGAACAATTTAACTAATTATTCACCAAAATGTTTTATTATTAAACCGTTAATAAATACAACATAGCCTTATTTTCCTCATAGATCCCTTCAAAAAAATAAAACTGGAGCATTACTCCTGTTTTACTTCACTACTGTATTATCTCATTTAACTTGATTTTATATACCTCAGATATGAATTCTTCACTGCAAAAATGGTTTAGAACTTAATACTACCAGCATTTAAAAATCTATATATATGAATTCTGAACTCATAGGAATGTAGGGCATTTAAATGCATTGGACACTTTAAAAAAAAAGCTTATGTTAAATTGCACTACCCTTGGTAACTTAAGGTTTCAAATACACTTTTTATATTCCGTTAGTATTTAGAACCTAATTTCCTCACTAAGACTTACCTTCTGAAGCCTAATTGTTGAACATTTTAAAGTGAACAAGTTGGTAGCATCCAATTTATTACATGTGCATCCTCTTGGCATTCATTCTCAGTGTATATTGGGATTGCATAGATAGCTCATAATGATGCAACATTTGTAAAATCACTGCAGCAGTTACTTCATTTTAATAAGAAAACTACAGACACAAAACACTTGAGGTGGGTGTTCACTCATTCTGCAGAAATGTTGCTCTCATGCCTTCCAGCCAGTTTCTGCAAGTGAAGGTTTGCATACCTGCCCCAGTATGGACGGAGTGTCATTTAACAAACTGAAAAATAGACAAACTAAATGCAGACAGGCTGCTTCTACAGGAGTAAACTTTGTAAATCTAAAACACATCAAGACACGTTTGTAAGTTTAAAATCTTCAGTCAAGTTGATAAAAGCATATTAAGCAAATTTTCTAAACAACTTAAGAGTTTAATGTTTAATTTAAACAGTGCTAAATTATACAAAAAAAATAAAAATCACAGTTTCACATTTAAAATTTTTATTTTCAGTCAAGTAAAATGTTGGCATACAAACAATGTTTTGGGGAAAAAATAAAAACAAATTATAGATATAATTATTCTGTCCCATCTAGTGCATGCTGGTTGGGAGGGGGGCAGACGGCAGGCTTCGTGCGGCTTCTTTAACTACTCGCGTTGCCAAGCAACCAAAAGCGAAACAACCCCACAAATTATTCAGTGTTGTGCCATTAGATTTCACAAATCAATGGCGCTCGCCACTAAAATAAGCCGCGGTGCGATCAAAGAGGCTCGAGCAGAGCTGAGGCCTCCACGCGTGTAAAATGTTGACAAAAGTCCACGTGGTTTCGAGGCGGAAGCGCAACATAAAACGAGTTTCAGAATGACTAAAACGTTTGGCGAAACTAAAACTGGTTAACATGCTATCCATAAAGTAAGTCAAACAATCACATTATTATAACAAAAGCAAAAATAACACCCGATGCTGAGATATATTTACTAGTCTTTGTAGTCAAGGCACCGCCTTATGACCTAAATCTATACATACCACTGAAATATAAATATATCGCATTGAAACACCATATCGATCTGATGTTATTCCATAACGCTGGACAGTATCATAATCTACCGATCACAACCATATGAGTCACTGTAACACTCGCAGAATAACTGATCGATGCCTAATATAGTGCATCAGAACACCTTTTTAGTCTAACCACCCAAAACAAATTTCTGCAATCAATTTATAAAAACGAGTCGGCAACCACTATAACGAATAAAAATACTAGATAACACTAAACATTAGTTGCTGGTTGCTGTTAGCATTAGCCAACCATGCTAATTTCCCGTTCGCACCCCAGCACTGCATGCACAACGACACACAATCCGTTATACAACTCAAACGAGTCTCAGATAAGAAAAATAGGTTTGTATTGCTCAAACTTGACAGTCTGAACACGCACAGAATATATGTAAATAAACTAACGTTATCTGCCCGTTTCATGGAGAGAAAGCGCGCCTGCGCACTAAACGCGGGCAGTTGCTCGTTAAAAACCAGACTTTAAAAACTTGAAGACTAGTAGCGTAATGACACTGTAAAAAATAAAGTCTCCTACATCCCTACCATTAGAAAGTCAAAGTCAATGCAGTCTTAATACTCCAGTATTTCACTTGATGTTATCGCGACAGTTTGCAAGTGATTAAAAATAAAATAATTCCGAAAGATGCCGAATTATGACAATATTCCAACAACATTTTCGTTCACAGAACAAGTGCAATGCCATTTACTCCAACCGGTACCTGTCAAAGGGCGGGCTAATGGCCGTCTCCATCGGGATGGATCCGGATTCTGTTTATAAACCGGTTTCGTTCGCGGATCCGAGTTTCGCGGCCTTGTTTTTCTGACTTCCTCGATCCTCCAGCTCAGAGCTACAATGAAATGGCGACGTTAAGGCTCCGCCCGACTTTTTATAAACCCATCGACGGCTCCATTGGCTGATGTAACGCCATACGTACACGCCTACGCGAATTCTACAGGCCACTCTAGCTGTCAATCAAATAGGCCACGCCCACGCAACCCCTGGAGCACAATTTGTGTATTTAAAGCAGATTATTACGCAAAAAAACACTTGCCTAAGCAATGCCACTGCTGTAGATATAAGACTAAAAATAAGTAACACATTTTAGCGAATAATTTAAAACACTCAAAGACACGGTAACATTTGCAGAAACTGCGTTTCTCAAGAGTTGTGTTACGTCAACGCTCTTCGCTGATTGGCTGCCCAGAACTAAGGCGCGAGCATCGAGGGCAGGTTGGAAACACGCCATTGGCTCAGACGATTAGTCACGCGTAACAGACAAATGCAGCACACACACGTACAGTTCTCCTCGCCTTACAGCCTGCTTCTCATCCACTGCCTGCAAAATCACTAAAATACTACAAAAAAAGCTCCAACATCTGACGGAAACCTCGTGATGTTGCTAAATTTCCGAAAGTAAAACGAAAACCGCAACCCCCCGGGGCCTAAAAGAGCCAAAAACAATGTTGTCTCTTTAAAAACTCGACTTTTTAACCCAGTGTAAATAAACACGTAACAAACTCAGACCCCGTATTAAAACAAGCAAACAAAAAAGGCGATGCCCTTCTTTCTGTGTCGGTTCAAACATGGCCTACAAGGAGTGTCCTCCATAAAATGACGCAGCAACTTTGGTTCTTCAAACAACGACACGCAGTTGTTAAAACACGATTACAACGACAAAATATATGTATAAAACTCACGTAAGTTAGTCTGAAAATACATAAATATTCGAATTACGTTAGAAATTTACACAAAATCCAAGGAAAAAAGACGTTTAGGCCAGCGTCGAGTTCCAACTACAAAACCCAAAATCATCTACAATACCGAAAATACGTTTGATTCCCACTAAGTTTTCTGTTTGTTATAATAAAAGGTCATCGTTTTCAACAAATCTTGTCGAAGTTTCTACATCAGCCTTTTCATTTTTTTTAGAGGACACCTGAAATACACTGATTAAAATATTTACTTTCCAGAAGCCGTTAACGAATGGTAAACGCCTGAAAGTATTTTAACCTGAAACGACGATCTATGTTTTAAACATATTTTTAAGTTAAAATAGTTTAGGACCGCGGATTTTTAGTAAAAAATACACTGCCGCCCATCCCCCACTGCCAAGGTTACAGATTTGAAACAATGTCATAGATTGTGGGGAACAAAATACAACACTAAACCAGCCAAATTGTTCGTAGTCTATAAATTATTTAAACCAAAACGTCTAATTTAAATTATTAACAATGTTTTACAACAACTGAATTTTGTTTTCTAAAAATAAATCTAAATTTCTTAACATATACCTCTATCCAGATTAAGTGAATTGAAAATAAAAAGGAAAAGCAAAATATGTCGAATTCCTCATTGTTGGAAAAATCCTGATTTTCTTCTTGTCTTCAGCCACGTTTCTTTATTCAACACATTTCCCTCAAACATGTCCGACTTCTTCTTCTTCCCCGTTCATTGGAGCGAAGTGGGGGCAGGGAGAGTCACGTGACAACCCACACAACGACTCGCGTGGCTCAAACTGGTTTTAAACAGGAATTCCCCAAAACACGTCTTCTTTTTGAGATACCCCGCACACGAGAGCGTTCCCTAACTATTAAAGACTCGATCTTTAAAAATCCATCAACTGTAAACTTGTAATTAGTCAGCAACGTTGATAAATCCAGAACAAAGAAGACATGGCTGTCGTTGCCGCGCCATGATTGGATAAAGCCGATCACGTGTCTCGCAAACCATCGCGCCATCGCAAAAATTAAACCTGATTATTTTTTTGTACTGAGATTATCTCCTTGGATAATATAATCCGATTCCATTCGATTCCTTTCCAAATGCTCTGAATATTGGAATTCAGTTTAGTAAAACGCGTGGAAAAAAGTTTATTAGGAGCTTGAGAAATCCATGTAATCAATAGCTTTCATCTCCCTTGAATGTAGTCCTTTCTGCGCATGTGCAGTTTCATTCGACTCCCTTCCCCCGCAGCCTCACTGCTGGTTTGAGCTGAAATGGGAAACTTGTTCTGTAACTATTTATTTTGACTGATTACAAAATATAGCTACATTGATATTGGAAAGACGTTTTAGTAATAAGTAAGGCAAACAAGTAGGCCTACTTACAGTAAGCAAAGAGATAATATAATCATCACTTTTTTTTAACACCAGGAAATATTTTGGGAAAAATAATTATCCTTATCCTAACCTATCCTTTCCTATCCTTCTTTTGTCTTTTCTTTATTCTTTTACAATATATATATATGAAGTGTTTATTTGCAAAACACGTTTTTTTTATTTTTAAAATTAATTTTGTTTTATTAAGTTGTCATGTTCTATTGTGTTTTATTGTGTTAGGTAGCTGTATTTGTTTGTTTGTTTGTTTTTTGTCTTTTTTTTTTTTTATCTAATCAAAATAACCAGACTGCAGTTAGATTGAGATGAATTAATGAATGGAAAAGCATGATTTTTGAAAATTAAAAGTTATCTGTTTTTCAAATGAACTCTTCATATATATATATATATATATATATATATATATATATATATATATATATAGTTTTATATTTGGCAAAATATCACTTACTTTTAAATAAGTAATTTTAAATGTATATGTAGTATAAATAATAAATGTATTTTAATTTAAATGCAATTATTTATTTTTTTTAATAATATTTTACATTTAAATATCACCACATAGTTCTTTGACTTGTCCTACATCTAACAACATCTGTGAGAACAGCATGACAAATGGGAAAGCACACGCCTGGCCTGTCGCTCATGTCCCACACAACTGAGCACAGACAACACTAACCCAGTCTGACTCAGCGTCACAAGGCAACTTGGCCAGCAGGGAAACGGTTGCTATGGAGGCTCTCGCTCACACACTCTTTCTTTTTCCTAATAGCTGGATGTTCTTGGCAATAGACACTGCACTGAAGGAAAGCACCCACTTTTACAGTGTAATGCTCAATGGTTAGGTGTTATCGGTTTGCATCTTTTGCAAAAGAAAAAAAAAAATTCCCAGTTAATTTCAGTATTTCATATCCTTTTCATTGCAATGTTTGAGCATGCTTGCGCATTTTTTTTTATTTTTTTAACCCTCTAAAGCCTAACATGTGTGTGTTAAATGGAATAGCTTATATAACCTTTAAAGAAAATGTCAAAATAATTTTATTTTATTTATTTATTTATTTTTTGATACATCAGGCTTTTATGGCTCATATAGTCTGATATAGTGAGAATATGGAGCTCATACTTGAGGAAGAAGAAAACATCTAAATTCAGAAGCCCAGACTTAGCAAAAATATGCAATAGTGCAGATGTTATTTATACAGCCAACAGGTAAAATGAAATTCTGATAGCTTGTATTGTAAATCAATGAAATTCTTCAAATAATATAACAGACTACTTACATAAAGTAATTTAGAGGTCTTAGAAATTAATGCATCAAATATGGGGGATGCATATAGGGCTAAATGTAAATACACCTTTGAAAATACATACAGAGCCTATAGAAAGTCTTCATACCCCTTCATTTTTTCCCACATTTTTTTATGTTGCGTTATTATGTTAAACTGATTTAAATTACTTTTTTTTTCTACATAAATCTACACCCCACTCACCATAATGACAAATGATTTATCACAACTTTGCAAATGTATTAAAAAGGAAACACTGAAAAAATGACATTGCATAAGTCTTCATACCCTTTGTTTTGACACTTGAAATTTAGATCAGAAGCATTCCAGTTTCACTGGATCGTCTTTGAGATGTTTCTATACTCCAGCTGGAGTTAACCTGTGGCAAATTCAGTTGATTAGACGTGATTTGAAAAGGCACACACGCCTGTCTATATAAAGTTTAACAGCTGAAATGGATGTCAGAGCAAAAACTAAGCCATGAGGTCATGGCTTAGTTTGACCTCATGGCTTACATACGGGGAACATGGAACATACGGGGAAGTCGTGGCCTAATGGTTACCGAGTCGGACTCGTAATCCAAAGGTTGTGAGTTCGAGTCTCGGGCCGGCAGGAATTGTAGGTGGGGGGAGTGAATGTCCAGCGCTCTCTCCACCCTCAATACCACGACTGAGGTGCCCTTGAGCAAGGCACCGAACCCCCAACTGCTCCCTGGGTGCCGCAGCATAAATGGCTGCCCACTGCTCCGGGTGTGTGTTCACAGTGTGTGTGTGTTCACTGCTGTGTGTGTGCACGTTGGATGGGTTAAATGCAGAGCACAAATTCTGAGTATGGGTCACCATATGGCACTTCACTTTCACTTTCACTTTTTCAAAGGAATGGCCTGGCAAAGCTGAGAGATTTGTGTTGAGACAGATCTGGGGAAGACTACAAAAAGGTTCACAGGAGCATTTGCCTCCAAAATCCTTAATGGATGAAGTTTGAAACAATCAGGACTCTTCCTAGATCTAGCCTCCTGGCCAAACTGAGCAATCGAAGGAGAAGGGTCTTGGTTAGAGAGGTGATCAAGACACTCATGGTCACTCTGGTTGAGCTCCATGATCTTATATGGAGATGGGAGAAACTTACAGAAGGACAAACATCACTGCAACACTCCACCAATCTGGACTTGATGGCAAAGTGACCAAACTCAAGCTTCTCCTCAGTAAAGATACATGAAACCCTTTTTGGAATTTACAAAAATACACCTAAATAACTCTCAGACTATGAAAAAAAAAAAAAAGATTGTCTGGTCTGATGAACCTCAATTCCTTATTCATGTCTGAGGGAAACCAAGCACCGCTTATCACCTGCATAATACCATCCCAATGGTGAAGCATGGTCATGCAGCATCATGCAGTGGGGGTGTTTTTCAGTGGCAGGGACTGGAGAAGTGATCAGAGAAGACGGAAAGCTGAATTCAGCTAAATACAGAGATATTCTTAATGAAAACCTGGTTCAGAGCACTCAGACTGGGCTGAAAGTTCACCTTCCAACATGACAATCACCCTACACACAGCCAAGACAATGCAGGAGTGGCTTAGAGATGACTCTATGAACGTCCTCGAGTGGCCCAGCCAGAGCTGGGACTTGGAACCAATCAGACATTTTTGGAGAAACCTATAAATGGCTGTCCACTGATGGTACCCAGCCAACCTGACAGAACTTCAGATGATCTAAAGAGAAGAATGGCAAAATTGTTGCCAAAGTCCTTCAACTAAGTTTTGAGTTAAGGGTATGAAGACTTGTGCAATGTCATTTTTTGTCAAATTTGTCAAAGTTGTGATAAATCCGGTTTTTGCTTTGTCATTATGGTGAGTGGGGTGTAGATTTATGTGGGAAAAAAGTAATTTAAAGCAGTTTAACGTAATAACGCAACATAACAAAATGTGAAAAAAATGAAGGGGTATGAAGACTTTAGGCACTGTATAATCTATTGTTCCTTTCCATTCAATAATGATTTAAGCAGCAGAGTTACGTTATTGTCAGAAAGCCTTCTAGATCATTAAAAAAAACATATTTTCCAAATACAATGTTTACCCTAGAATCAGTTTCAGTCCATCCTTTTACCGAGGCATGTCTGACACTACTGCAATGACTGCTAGAAGCTCATTCTTTGAGGACTTTTCTGTGACGTCACTAGCTATAATTGTAGAGCTATTAAGAGTGATTCTCACAGCTATTTGCACTTCTATTCTGAACGCAGACACAATGAACCCCAATAGCTCTACTCTGCACAGGTGTAAAGTGTTGCTATGCAAAAACGTTGTTGCATTATATCACATTTACCTCTGCAATGATGTGTGGAAATAAAGATGAACCAAACCCATTAAGCACAGGAGTATTTGATATATTTATTACACTAATGCTTTTGTGATACATTTTAAGCACTTTGGTTCACATTAATGGCCTTTTGAGTATAATTCTCTTAAATGTCCTGATAAGAGAAATGTTTGCTTTTGACCTGACTTCTGCACTAAGATAGTTATACCTAAATTCAGTAGTTTTAGTCCATTTATTTTTGCTTTCTCAGATGTGTTATATGAGACATCAGAGTGGTATATGAGACATTATCATAATAACCCCCTTTCAATGTGTGTCAGGGGCATATGTATTTCAATATGCCTTCAGCTATTTTACTGTAACTCAGAAAGGGAAGCACAGCAACAATTCAAGCTATAGTACACACAATGCATCAACACTAAGCCAACCAAAGTTAACAGTTATCAGATTCCACCAGGCATTATACAATCACTTTTGCATTAGGCAGAAGCTACAGTGGTGGAGGCAGATGAGCAGCAATTCACTGGAAACAGGAAGACTTCTCACCACCATTGTTATATATCTAAGTGAAGCTTTTTGACTCATCATCTGAGCTTCTGACTGCATCAAAACAGTGAGAGGTGATTTATTTCTTTACTAAGAACAGTTCTTAATTGTGCCATGTCAACTATCAGGATGACGTACAAACAAAACTGAAAAATCAAAAACAAAAAAAAAAACTTCAGAATATAATACTTTGGATAATACTAATACTTTAAGCATATTCTAGAATAGAATCTGGAATTGAGATTGTAGAATAGAATTTTCTCCACATTTTATTTGTGATGTCAGCACAGCATAGCGAGATTAGCTGTCTTTAAGTGTTTAAATCAAAGTCAGAGTATAAAATACTTTATAAAAGTAGTAATACTTTTAGTATTATAATAGGCCTATATAATACCTTTGCATAATTTGCCACATCCGGGACATTTTATTTTGTGTACAACAGTGACATCTAGTGTTTATGATGGGAATAATCAGAAACTTCAAAATTCAGCCTTGTGTGTAAATGTATAGACTAGAATAGAATCTTTTCCACATTTGAGATCGTTCTGATCGAAATACAGATTTAAAATCATAATAAGATATAGTTGAATAGCTATGTTTTTGAACTCAAATCCTTGCATTGACAGGAAACACTAGCATCTAACAATGCCTTGGAAAAAACTGTTAATCTTAAAAAATAAAGCATAAACATAAACCTAAATAGGATATAAAACAGTTCTCGAATAAGCATGTGTCCTAAACTCCTGAAACATTTGTGTCTCGTATTTTAGAGCAGTCAATGCAATGAAATCAATCACATCTGTATGTGTGTGAAAATATTCAGATGCAACCCCCTTTGTAATTTAATTTCACATTTTTTCTCAGTAACTGTAACAGATTACAGTTACATTTATTTTGTAATTAAATTATTCAGTTACATGTAACTAGTTACTCCCCAACACTGGCTATGACCTTGGATTTTGTGAACTTTGGGTGAAGTTAGAGAACTTTAGTTAGAGTTTTCCCACCTTCAGGTTTCTCAAGGTGTCGGTGTGTATCCTGGCCCCTGGGAAAAGTAAAAACATCCCTTTTTCAGGATACTGTGTTTTAAAGATAACTTTGTCAAATCCAAATAAGCCTTGCAGATCTTTATTGGAAAAGGTTTAAACAGTATTTTTCATACTTGTTCAATGAACCATACACAATTATTGCACATGCACCTGTGGAACAGGAACCTTTAAACACGAAATCTCCTCCCGGATGTGGAAAATTATGCAAAAGTATTATATAGGGCAATTATAATACAAAAAAAAAGTATTCTATATAATTAAGGTGACAGCTAGTGTAACTTAGTACAGCAAAGAGACCCTTCTACTGACTCTGAAAAACACCAGAAGAAAGATGCCCAGGGTTCCTGATCACCTGCCTGAACATGCCACTGTCCTGCTGCAGGAGGCCTGAGGACTGCAGATGTGACCAGAGGTCTGTATGTAATGTAATGTAAAACCCCTAACACAGTGCTACAGGGAGGCAGCAAGGATGGCTGATCATCCTTGCAGTTGGCAAAGCACATGTCAGTGATGGGAGAAACGTCTCGGTTACGTATGTAACCCTCGTTCCCTGAAGGAGGGAACAGAGACGTCACGTCGGGTGACCGACGAAATTGGGATCTCGCCAGAGAGACCAATCCACTTTGAGTGTAACTAAACGAGCCAATGGACATTGTCATGCGACTACTGCATCCAGCTGCCGCTGATTACAGTGTGAATATAAGAGGCAGCAGGTGCACCGCATTAATTCATGCTTTCGCTGAGGAGCCGAGCTGGTGACCCAGCAGCTCAGTTGTGGTACAGTGACTGTGGCGACGGGACATGACGTCTCCGTTCCCTCCTTCAGGGAACGACTTTCAGTCGGTCACTCCGAGTCATGTCGGATGACTGACGAAATTGGGATCCCTGCCAAAGCGCCACGGGCTCTAATAAGTATACCATAGAATACACATATGGGATCCCAACAGGGTCACTCATATGGGCACTAACCTCACACCAGATTTCAAGAATTCATTGGCTGAAAGGTCTGGCGCCGAATGCTCCGCCACGTCCGGACGCCGGAGTGCTGGAGGACTCGACAGGGTTTGCCTGGTTAAGGCACTCTCTGGAGAATTAGGTGTAAGAACGCCCAAGCCGACTCTGAGCCGGGCCTCTCAGTGCCACTACCCGTTTGAGGTGAGAACACAGGAGGAAACCGGTTTCAACACATAGGCTTTAAAACCTAGCGAACGTGTTGGGAGTCGCCCAACCCGCAGCTCCACAGATGTCTGCTAGCGAGGCACCATGAGCCAGTGCCCAGGACGATGCGACACCCCTAGTGGAGTGAGCACGCAACCTGAGCAGGCAGGGCACACCTTGTGCTTCGTAGGCCAAGGTGATGGCATCCACTATCCAGTGGGCCATCCTCTGCTTGGAGACAGCCTTCCCCTTCTGCTGTCCTCCGTAACAGACAAAGAGCTGTTCTGAGGTCCTGAAGCTCTGAGTTCTATCCACGTACTGTCGCAGTGCGCGTACAGGACAGAGCAAAGCTAGGGATGGGTCTGCCTCCTCCAGGGGCAGCGCTTGCAGGTTCACTACCTGGTCCCTGTAGGGAGTGGTAGGAACCTTGGGCACATAGCCGGGCCGGGGCCTCAGTGTTGCACTGGAGTCAGCCGGTCCAAACTCAAGGCACGACTTGTCAACCAAAAATGCAGGTCCCCCACCCTCTTGATCGAGGCCAACGCAGTCAGGAGTAGGGTTTTCATAGAGAGAAACTTCAACTCGACTGACTGCAAAGGCTCAAAGGGGGCAGTTTGTAGGGCTCTTAGCACCAATGCCAAATCCCAAGAAGGTAGGGAGGGAGGCCTAGGAGGATACCTGCTCCAGGGGCACTCCTGCCCGAAGGAATGAGGGATCTGTCCACGGGCTGAAGGTCTTGCGGCAGGCCGGTGTAATCTGAACCCGGTGAGTACTGCGTTTCCACGCCCACCTCGGGATCCGGCCATGGAGCCAGTGCTGAAGCAGTCTCATATGGAGCAGATCGAGCAGAACTATCATTGCAGCTGCAACCATATGCCCCAGGAGCCTCTGAAAGATTTTCAGTGGGACCGCCGTCCTGCCTGATAAAGTCTTGAGGCACTTCAGCACCAACTGAGCACGTTCCTGGGTGAGGCGTGCTGTCTGGTTGACCGAATCCAACTCAATGCCGAGAAAAGAGATCCTCTGCGTTGGCACGAGATTGTACTTTTCCCAGTTGACCCGAAGACCCAACTGGCTGGGTGCAGGTCCCTGTGTGCGCACAACTGGTCTCGAGACTGTGCAAGTATGAGCCAGTCATCTAGGTAGGCTTTCCTGTAGCTCAAATAGTAGAGCATGGCGCTAGCAACGCCAAGATCATGGGTTCGATTCCCAGGGAAAGCAAGAGCTGATAAAATGTAAAAACTGTAACTTGAATGCAATGTAAGTCGCTTTGGATAAAAGCGTCTGCTAAATGCATAAATGTAAATGTAAATGTAAATGTAGGTAGTTGAGGATGCACACACCCGTTCTCTCATGGGAACAAGGGCCACCTCCGCGACCTTGGTGAAGACGCGAGGCGAAAGGGACAGCCCAAAGGGCAGGACCTTGTACTGATATGCCCGACCCTCGAACGCGAATTGCAGGAATGGCCTGTGTCACGGGAGGATCGAGACATGAAAGTACGCGTCCTTCAGGTCGATCACTGCAAACTAATCTAGGGGACGGACGCACCCAAAAATACGTTTCTGCATCAACATCTTGAACGGCATCTTGTGAAGTGCACGGTTCAAAACTCACAGACCCAAAATCGGTCGTAACCCACCGCTTTTCTTGTGAACAATGAAGTAAGGGTTGTAAAACCCCGACCTCATATCGGCTGCAGGGACTGGTTCTATCACATCCTTCGCCAGCAGGACTGCGATTTCCGCACGCAAGACAGGGGCATCGATGGCCTTGGCTGAAGTGAACCGGATGCCCCTGAACTTGGGGGGACGCCGGGCGAACTGAATCGTGTAGCTGACTCTGATGGTCCACAGGAGCCACGGAGCTGGATCGGGAAGCGCTAGCCAGGCTCAGAGAGACCGTGCCAGCGGGACCAACAGGGCCACTGAAGTACCCGTGGTGGGGCAGCGAGGTGGAACACAGGGACCCAGCCTGTGACGGCCTGGCCTGTGACGGCAGGGGGCGGGGTCTGGGTGTGCAGTGTAACACTCACCTGATTCCTCCTCGTGTGGGAGGAAACACAGGAACCCGGCTTGAGGCTTGTGACAGCCCGGCGTGTGATGACTTGAAGTGGGGACTCGAGTGCTACCGCCCTTACCTGGTTCTACGAATGGGCAGGAGGGGTGCTCTTGGGCAACCACCCGCTGCCTGCTGGCGAGAGGGGAGGAGGGAAGTGATCCCGTGATGCACGGTTCACCACTCTCCTCCTATTTAGACCCAGAGATTGAGGAAACTGCTCTTTTACTGATGTTTTGGGTACCACTGGCTGCTGGGCCAGCGGCGGAACAATAACAAAATGAAACAAAATATTCTCCACCCGGCCCTCCTCTGGGGGAGGGAGTGGTGCAGTCACCATCTCCCAACGAGCAGTTTCCTCCATCTCTGGATCGCTCGTCTCAGGGCCTCTTGCACTTGCGAGCAGGCTGAGGGGCTGTGGCCGGGGTGGAAGCAGCAGGTTTCCTCCGGCACATGATGTGCTTGATCACCTCAGTCTGCTTCTGTGCTGCCGAGAACTGCTGGGCAAAGCTCTCGACAGTAGCGCCGAAGATGCCGGTCTGCAACATGGGAGCATTCAGGAACTGCACCTTCTCATGCTCCTTTGTGTCAGCTAGACACAGCCAGAGATGGCGCTCCTGGACCACTAACATGGACATCGCACGACCCAGAGACTGTGCGGTCACTTTCGTCGCTCTAAGCACGAGGTCCGTCGCAGCACACAGTTCATGTAGAACCGCCAGGTCGTGACCACCCTCGTGCAGGTCTTTCAGGTCTTTGGCCTGGTGGACCTGCAGTAACGCCATGGCGTGGAGCCGCCTCCCCACAGGCTCTAAAAGCATTGCCAGTTAGACCTGATGAATATTTACAAGCCCGTGAGAAATTGATAGAAAAATCACCAAATCCCCAATCTGTTAATGTTGGCTAAATGTCATGCTACTGCAAGAACATGGTGTAATAGATCCGGGGTTCCCAACCCTGGTCTTCAAGGACACCTGGCTTAATTATTTTCTTATAATGGCTTAATTATTTTCTCTGGCTTAACTATCCCTGCCCTACCCCATGCTGGTTACCTGGGTCAGGTGTGTTCAATCAATCAGAAGCTGCAAGAGACCATTTCAGATGAGGTTGGAGTGTTGTAGTGCAAAATGAATTATCTTCTAGCTTATAATTCATTTTCTAGGTGCTATTGTAACTGCTAGAATTGGAATTTAAAATGAGAAGTACGTTTTAGTGAAAGTTTTTTATAAAAAGTTTTTTATAAAAAAAACAAAAAAAAACATGAATTCGTTAAAACCCCAAACAAATGGATATGTAATTATAGTAGTAGCTATGACAAGCAGCAGATAATATCACTCCAGTATGTTTATTGATCCAGTAAAAGTTATTACTGTCAGATGTGGCCTTTTCAGAGTTTCTTTCGGAATGTAAATTACCTGAAATTGACTGAAACGTTAAGTAAATGTAGGAATAGCTCAGTAATAACATGTGCTGAAGTCTGTAAATGAATTTGAGCATGGATGTTTTCAGTAACTGCTTTAAAAATATTTTGTAATTTTAGATTTGCTAAATATGTCCTGAGTACCAAAGGAAGTGGAGATGACGATGGGCAAGGGTTGTTGCCTTAGTGGAACGTGATCGCAGCTCTGAATCCGAGGGGACAGTGGAGCCAGCCTTGGTGGGTGAGGGCAATCACCTCACGGAGGGATCAACACATGACGAATTACATCCCATACTACAACAGTCGAACAGCATCACTTCTTGAGTGTTTTAATAAACAGCTGGGCTGTCACACTTACAGGAGGAAAGAACAGGTATGCCACCAAAAATTACTGTGAATGTAGTACAATTCTCATTTGATTTTTATATGATCATTAATAGGTTATGGAAGTAATGTCACCTTCCATGCAAGTTTTGGATGCAAGATATTGTTTGTTAGCTTTGATTTCATGTAATAGGGTCCTCCCTCCATTATGTAGATGCATAGGACAAATACATGTTATTGTTATAGCATTTAATAGTACAATTGCACAGTGAAATGCTCCAAAACTAACACATCCTATGTAAAATTTCCAAGATGGGCAATTTACCCAGAGCCTGCTGGATCTCCAAGTAAGATGGAGGCAAAAGCCCACATCTCATGAAACAATGACGGCTACCCCCAGAAGTATGTCCCTGTGTTTTTTTTTATTTTAACAATGTCCTAATGTATCAAATTTAATGGAAGTGGTTGCAAAGCTCTTTATAAACATCTTCAAAATTCCATAGATAAAATGGTTCTTTATTTCCATTATTAGATTACTCTTTTCAACAGTGGATGCACAACATAACACCTTTGGAGGTCAACATCAACAACACAGAAGCCATGAATCTTCACAGACCTGTGGACATATGTTGAGGCGTAGGTGCTAATGTTTTGAAAACTTTATATCTGAATGTGTACAACTAAGCTGATTTTTTGCCCTGTTACAGGGCAAGACAAACACAGTCCTGTCAATTCCAGAATTTTTTTTAGAAGAACTATATTTTTCCCTGAAATACCAGCTCCAGCATCTGGAAATATGTTAAGAATTTGTTCTGATTTTGAATGTCCAAGTGACACTTTTAAAATGTCGTAGTAGTTATCAATAGGTTAAATGCTTAATGACACTGTATTGATACCCCAAGGGTGCAATTCAGGTCATAACACCACTGTCATTGTAAATAATACATCAGAACTTAAGTAAGCTTTCAGATGATCATTACCCTTGTCATTGTAGAGGAAGCAATAAACACTTGGTACAAACAACAGGGGCACACCCGATGGTGTAATTCAGAATTTAATGTAGTTTTCCAGTTTTCTTCCACAAATCCAATAAACAGAAATGTTAACATTTACTTTCAAAGTTGAAATCCATCTCTAGAGTGTAATGAAAATAATCTCTATCTTCTGGAATAAGGTCTGATTGTTGCAGGGTTTGATAGTGCAAGTGTAACAACAATATTAAAGTCATTTATATATTTTGAGGTATGAATTTCAAAATGAAGATAAATTGTTTTGTTGTATTTTTTCCACAGGTGATAACAGGCTTCATGACAGTGAACATCGGTCGGTATCAAGGTGGTGTGATTGATCTGTCTAGAGTTGGTGGATCTTCTCTCATAGACTGTGTGAACAAAGTCATGCACAGGTATGTATTTACCTTGCATTGTTTGTGTATTGCTGCATAATATTTCAGTAAATTATATATATATGATTGCCACAATAATAAACCCAGCCTTTGATATTACTTGAATTCAGGATTTAACCTGTCACACACCATTATATCTCCTTATATACCTGCCTGTTTTCTTGCTCAGGAGTTTTATGATGTCCGTACTAACTCGGACAGTCAGCCAGACTTGAAAAGAAGCCATTCAAAGCTACACCTTTATACTATGTAATTCAAGGTAATTTTGGCCATGTAACATTAAAAAAATCTCTTGTTCCTTGTCTTATGTAATTTTTATTGGCACCCTTTATCTATTCAGGGGACATTCTCTAAAAGACTTCCTGCCTTTATCAGAAATGTCCTGTTCACTTTCACACAGTTACACACCTGCTTAAGGGTCTCAAGGGCACCACAGTGGGATTGAAGAGGGAGCGGAGAAATGCTGTTTTTTCACAGCTAAAAACAGCTAAAATCTAACACGCATTTAATGCAGAAAAACTTTTACTGACATAAGATTATTTTAGAGTAAAATATCATATAATACATGTTGATTACTTTTTTCTAATGCTTCGTTCATAATATGGATGCAAAATCTTGTTCCATTGTATTTTAAATTTGGTTGTAGGACCATAAAAACATTTTCAAAATTAGTAAGTGTGTCATTTACCTCAAACCTTGCCTTTGATTTTTGATTTTATTTTTTTTATATTCATATTCTCTTCCCTCAGATGCTTTGAAGAGGTGGAGTGTTGGATTACAAATTTATAAAAAGTTAAATCTAGGTTCCAATGTAACAGTATATAAACTGAAGAAGTTATATACATTGTATTTAGCATTTATGGTGAAGATGATGACATCAGATGAACGATTCTGTTATACAGAGTTTGTAGCAAGAGGTTCCTGCCAGTTCCTGTTCTCTTATTGTAAGTCAAATGAGCCACTCTCGGAGACTCTCACCTTTTGTTTGTAATGGCTCTTAGGCTGACTGGATTAGGAGTGGTTAAATGGGGCATGTTGCTATACCTGAATACTTCATTTGCATGCTTTGTTTAAGATCGTCACCCAGGTGCTTTGTTTCCATTCCTAAGCACTGCCCCCTAAATGTATATATACTACAACGTATCACTGCTTTAGTTAGACTTGGATGACTACAGCGACGCACAGCGAGTTCTCAATAAAGAGTAACTTCTGTATGAAAGATATCCCAACGTCTCCTGGTCTCTGCTTCGACGAGGAAAAAGTTTCCTACAGGAGCCCCAATAATACAGACTCAGACATTGATGCAGCAATGGCAGAACGCCTGAATGCTTCAGGAAGAACTGGGGGTGGTGGATATAAAAATTGAGCCATAAACAACTTTCACAGACTCTAAAAACATGTACATATGTGTTAACCATATTCCAGTATTTTTGTTGTTTACTTGTTTGATTTATGGCTGCTTAACAGTAATGCAAGATTGTTAGGAAAAATGAGTACTTCCATAGCTGTGACTTCCATGCATCGATGGTGGAACACATGAATCACACTCCTGGAAGAGATGGTTACATAGTTACATACAGTGGGTACGGAAAGTATTCAGACCCCCTTAAATTTTTCACTCTTTGTTATATTGACAAATGTTGTAAAAAGGTCCAAAATCAGTTCAGTCCGACCTGAACGTCTATAAAACGTTTTAATCACGTGTACATCACAAACAATAACACATTATTTGTGGACTTAAACAAGAAGAATAGCGTTGTAATTTAGCACAACATATTTTATTGTGAATATTACATTTTTGAAAAATATCTTCCATTTGTTAAACAGCTACTATCCAAACAATAAAATAAAAATAGTAGAATGTGGTTAATTCTAAATCTGTGGCAATGGCATTTTCTCTAACAGTTTTACATTAATGTTAAGCAGCCATTATATACACAAGAAAATAAAAGTACAGGATCATAGTTAACAGATACTGTATCTGTTAACTATGATCCTGTACTTTTATTTTCTTGTGTATATAATGGCTGCTTAACATTAATGTAAAACTGTTAGAGAAATACATTCTACTATTTTTATTTTCTTGTTTGGATAGTAGCTGTTTAACAAATGGAAGATATTTTTCAAAAATGTAATATTCACAATAAAATATGTTGTGCTAAATTACAACACTATTCTTCTTGTTTAAGTCCACGAATAATGTGTTTGTGATGTACACGTGATTAAAACGTTTTATAGACGTTCAGGTCGGACTGAACCGATTTTGGACCTTTTTACAACCTTTTGTCAAGTTTAGATGTGTAAACCTCAAGACATAATTTAATGCCTTTCACGATGTTACACAATGGGTGTGTGATTATTTTATATGCAGGCTTATATACTTAAATGAACACAAAATAGACATCCAGAAGATGACACATTTAGACGTCCAGAGACGTGCAGAAAAGACGTGGATGAATTAATGCGGTGCACCTGCTGCCTCTTAGGCTGCATTTACACTGCGTAGTTCAAGTGACCCAATTGACCTATCGGTAAGCCCCGCCCCCCTTAGTTACTGTTGCTCCCTCGGAAAAACAAACAGAGTAGCTCACTGTCTTATAATGATAACTACAGTGTGAAAACCTTGTCCCACAATGTTTTTGCACAATTTTGGACACAGAAGGCCACCAAATGGGAATTAAATATTCCATGGAGGGATTTATAAAATATTTAAAAATAAATATGGTGGGTAACTCGGAGGAGGGTTTACAGATCACGTTCTGCTTGAGCAGATGAAAACTGTAACTTAATGAGTGTATGACAACCAGAAAATGAACGTTTTTGTCTTCATTTGTATTCGGGTGAATACATAGGGACATTTTGCTCTGTTTTGTTTGGATTCAGGAAATGTAATAAAATAAATTATATTGCCCATCCTCTCAGGATACCTGGACTCAGTGTTACAAGTACCCCAGGCACATAGTTTTTCCATTTTTGAAGCATAAACTCCATAAACATCCGAGCTTCGGATCTTCCAATGTTTCTCTATGGCGCTGAAACCTAAAGATGTCCGAGTTCCGCTCCCCGTGCAACTGATACTCAACTGCCATTGGCTAGTCTGTGTTCGAGGAGGGGCTTACCGGAAGAGCAATTCTGATTTTTTCCTCCCATGTGGCAAAGATCGGTTCCCCTTCAATTTGGTCACTCTACATTGCTATGGGAAATACATTTTCCTCGAATACTACAGAAGTGATACCAATGTAAGTCAGTGACAGGCATCAGCCGTGCTCACGCACGGATCCACTGGTTCGACACTTTCAATATGCCGACGCGATAATTTATCGTCATCATTATTGTTCAGAACTGGGTAGGTTTAGGGTAGGGGTGGGGTCAGGTACTCCAGTGAAAGTATAACTGCATCGGAGTCACTCTTTTTACGTGGTCCGATGCAGCCCTGGTGTTGAACCAGTGAATCCGTGCATGGACCACGGCTGATGCCTTCTGTGAGCCCAGCACGGAATTTTCGGCGATTCCGTGATGCCACCACATATTCGGGTTAATTAAGTCCGTGAACATTACACGGAATTCTGTGAGATCAGGTTGATCTGCAAGGAGGAATGGCAGAGGATCCCCAAATCCAGGTGTGAAAAACTTGTTGCATCTTTCCCAAAAAAATGGCTGTATTAGATCAAAAGGGTGCTTCAACTAAATACTGAGCAAAGGGTCTGAATACTTAGGACCATGTGATATTTCAGTTTTTCTTTTTTAATAAATCTGCAAAAATGTCAACAATTCTGTGTTTTTCTGTCAATATGGGGTGCTGTGTGTACATTAATGAGGAAAAAAAATGAACTTAAATGATTTTAGCAAATGGCTGCAATATAACAAAGAGTGAAAAATTTAAGGGGGTCTGAATACTTTCCGTACCCACTGTATCTGTTAACTATGATCCTGTACTTTTATTTTCTTGTGTATATAATGGCTGCTTAACATTAATGTAAAACAGTTAGAGAAAATGCCATTGCCACAGATTTAGAATTAACCACATTCTACTATTTTTATTTTCTTGTTTGGATAGTAGCTGTTTAACAAATGGAAGATATTTTTCAAAAATGTAATATTCACAATAAAATATGTTGTGCTAAATTACAACACTATTCTTCTTGTTTAAGTCCACGAATAATGTGTTATTGTTTGTGATGTGCACGTGATTAAAACGTTTTATAGACGTTCAGGTCGGACTGAACCGATTTTGGACCTTTTTACAACCTTTTGTCAAGTTCAGATGTGTAAACCTCAAGACATAATTTAATGCCTTTCACGATGTTACACAATGGGTGTGTGATTATTTTATATGCAGGCTTATATACTTAAATGAACACAAAATAGACATCCAGAAGATGACACATTTAGACGTCCAGAGACGTGCAGAAAAGACGTGGATGAATTAATGCGGTGCACCTGCTGCCTCTTAGGCTGCATTTACACTGCGTAGTTCAAGTGACCCAATTGACCTATCGGTAAGCCCCGCCCCCCTTAGTTACTGTTGCTCCTCGGAAAAACAAACAGAGTAGCTCACTGTCTTATAATGATAACTACAGTGTGAAAACCTTGTCCCACAATGTTTTTGCACAATTTTGGACACAGAAGGCCACCAAATGGGAATTAAATATTCCATGGAGGGATTTATAAAATATTTAAAAATAAATATGGTGGGTAACTCGTAGGAGGGTTTACAGATCACGTTCTGCTTGAGCAGATGAAAACTGTAACTTAATGAGTGTATGACAACCAGAAAATGAACGTTTTTGTCTTCATTTGTATTGGGGTGAATACATAGGGACATTTTGCTCTGTTTTGTTTGGATTCAGGAAATGTAATAAAATAAATTATATTGCCCATCCTCTCAGGATACCTGGACTCAGTGTTACAAGTACCCCAAGCACATAGTTTTTCCATTTTTGAAGCATAAACTCCATAAACATCCGAGCTTCGGATCTTCCAATGTTTCTCTATGGCGCTGAAACCTAAAGATGTCCGAGTTCCGCTCCCCGTGCAACTGATACTCAACTGCCATTGGCTAGTCTGTGTTCGACGGGAGGGGCTTACCGGAAGAGCAATTCTGATTTTTTCCTCCCATGTGGCAAAGATCGGTTCCCCTTCAATTTGGTCACTCTACATTGCTATGGGAAATACATTTTCCTCGAATACTACTGAAGGCTTAATGAATCATACGAGTGAAACTGGCCAATGGCGTTCAAGCGCACGAAATATGAGCGGGAATCCCACTCTATATAAGGCAGTGCTTGTACGTCATCCATTCAGAATTTTTTCCTTCAGCAAACCTTCTACGAGAAGCAAGAAGCCTACCAAACAAGACTACTCACCGTGATTACTCCCCTGCTGTATTCCGGTGACCTTCGGATTCAAAGATGACTCACGATTGCCTCTCCTGTGCAGAGCCAATTGAATCTTCTGATGGCCACGAATCGTGCGTCTTCTGCCTGGGTCACACACGATTCGTGGGGGATATGAGAAACAATGCGTCTCTCCCCTCTAAACCTTGGCGCGCCACTGCAAACCTTGCCGGCAAGGCTTTCTCCGTGGCGGGCCAGGCAGCTTCAGCACTGCACATGATGGCGATACTCCAGATACTTCAGGCCAAGCTACTCAAGTCTCTGGATGAGGATGGGCCGGACCCTGAAGTGTTCAAAGAGCTCCGACACGCCACGGATCTGTCCCTCAGAGCGACGAAGGTGACGGCTCGAGCGATCGGCTGCAATATGGGGAACCTTGTGGTGCTAGATCGTCACCTGTGGCTGACTCTGACCAAGTTGAAGGACTCGGAGAAGACGGCCCTTCTGGACGCTCCCGTGAATCCCTCAGGTTTCTTCGGAGCGGCAGTGGAAACGTTCATGGAGCGCTTTGTTGAAGCGCAGAAGCAGTCGAAGGCCATTAATCACTTCCTGCCAAAGCGTGCCGGCGCGAAATCTCCCGCGCGTTCCCGCTCCTTTTCAGGGCAGCGCGTGGGAAGACCACAAGCCTCCTTTGCTGCTGTTCGGCGCGAACATGAGCCGGCGGTGAGATCAAGACAGCTGTGGCCGAAGGGCCAGAGACCCCGCCCTGACAGAAACAGCAGGCCACCGGCACCGGAATCAAAGCCGCGTTCCTGATGCTGTCTCTCGGAGGAGGAAAGCTGTCTTGGACCTGAGGCCACTGAATCGCACACTCAAAGCGCTCGTTCAAAATGATTATGCTGAGACAAATCCTCTCACATATCAGAATGGGAGATTGGTTTATCTCCGTGGATTTAAAGGATGCTTATTTTCACATTCAGGTAGCCCCCCGCCACAGGCGCTTCCTGAGATTTGCATTCGAGGGGACAGCGTACCAATTCACGGTCCTGCCCTTTGGCTTACCCCTGGCCCCTCGTACGTTTAAGGAATACATGAGCACTGCTCTCTCTCCTCTGAAACAGAGCGGAATGCGCATCTTGAACTATCTCGACGACTGGCTAGTGTTAGCCCAATCAGAGAGCGCGCTATTCAGCGACAAGTTCAGACTCCTCGCTCATATTCAGAATTTAGGGCTGACTGTAAATATGCAAAAGAGCATGCTGGTACCGAGCCAGAACATCTCCTTTTTAGGAGTGGAACTGAACTCAATCAATATGCTAGCGCGTCTGTCAGAGGAGCACTCACAAAAACTGATCAGTTCTCTCGCAGTCTTCAAATTAGGGTGTTCTCCCCCTGCTGAAATGCTTTCAGAAAGGCTGCTGCCTCAACAGTGTGCAATCTAGGGCTCCTACATATGCGACCGCTTCAGCTCTAGCTAAAGAGCCGGGTGCCACAGAACGCATGGCGCACGGGCACCTTGCGCATCAAAGTGACGCGCAACTGTTTGCATAAGCTGAACCCTTGGCATGATATGACTCTGTATCGCCGGGGTGTTCGTATTGGCCAAGTGATCAGGAGAAAGAATGTTACGACAGATGCATTGAGCACGGGCTGGGGAGCCGTATGCAATGGCAGTCCAGCCTTCGGGACATGGTCAGAAACTGAGAAGTCATGGCATATAAACTGTCTGGAGCTCCATGCTGTACACCTAGTGCTCGAGTGCTTTCTCCCAGACATTCTTCAACTTCACGTTCTCATCAGGATGGACAGCATGACAGTGGTAGCGTTTATAAATCACCAAGGCGGTGTGAAATCGCCACCACTGCTGCAACTGGCGAGAGACCTCCTTCTGTGGGCAGATCGACACCTCCTCTCCATCCGGGCAGTACATGTCCCTGGACGCCTGAACTATGGCGCGGACTTACTGTCGAGGGGCGGGGTAATCCACGGGGAGTGGAGATTACACCCTCTGACAGTCAAAATGATTTGGAGTGTATTTGGCAGGGTGAAGGTGGATCTCTTCACATCAGCGGAGAACACTCACTGCCCGCTGTTTTATTCACTGACACACTCTCCCCTAGGAGTGGATGCACTAGCTCACAGCTGGCCGAAAGTACACAAGTATGCCTTTCCTCCAGTGAAACTTCTGCCTCACGTGCTTTGCAAAATCAGAGAGGAAAAGGAATCTGTTCTATTAGTGGCAACGAAATGGCCCAATCAGCCGTGGTTCCCAGAACTGGTGGAGATGCTGGTAGCCCCCCCGGTGGACTATCCCACTGAAGAGAGACCTCCTCTCTTAAGCACAAGGAGTCATGGAGCCTTCATGTCTGGCTGCTCGACAGAGCTTGCCAGTAACAGATGCACTTCCTCAGCGTGTGTCGAACACTATCTCTGAGGCTAGGGCTCCTTCCACGAGGCATCTTTACGCACATAAATGGAGAGTTTTTTCAAGTTGGTGCGTATCGCGGGACGAAGACCCAATCAGCTGCCCAATACCAATAATCCTTGTCTTCCTTCAAGAGCGATTTGATAGTGGTCGTATGCCATCCACATTGAAAGTGTATGTGGCCGCTATAACAGCATTTCACGTGCACGTCGAAAATCGCCCGATCGGCAGAAATGACCTGATCATACGATTTTTAAAAGGAGCAAGAAGACTGAACTCTCCTCGCACTTCTACTCTACCCACTTGGGACTTAGCTCTTGTGCTTGACGCTCTCACGGGACCCCCGTTCGAGCTCATACAATCAGCGAGCTTACGAGCGCTCTCTCTCAAGACAGCGCTCTTGCTTGCGCTGGCCTCTGTTAAACAAATTGGAGACCTATAGGCGCTTTCAATTGATGACTCGTGTATTGAATTCGGACCAGGTGATTGCAGACTCACCTTGAAGCCTAGAAAAGGTTATATGCCTAAAGTGCTTTCGACTCCATTTAAAGCGCAGGTCATAACACTATCTGCTTTCCGTCCCGGAACACCAACTAGACAGTTCAGACTCTCGGAGCAGCTATTTGTATGTTTTGGTGGATGTACAAAAGGATTGCCTGTGTCCAAGCAAAGGCTGTCACACTGGATCGTCGACACAATTGCTTTGGCTTATAGCTGTAAGGGCGTGGAATGTCCTATAGGGGTTCGGGCCCACTCAACCCGCGGACTCGCGTCCTCGTGGGCCTGGGCAAATGTCATGTCTAGTCTTTTACATGGTTTCGACTAGGTCCTGTAGACCTGAGTTGTGTTTACTAAGAGCGCCAATATCATTGCCGCTCTCATTATGGCTCTGAATGTGAACCTTTATATACTTAGTCGAGCCAGGCTCCATCACTGTGACACGGCAGGACTTTATGCGTTCCCATAGCGATGTTGAGTGACCGAATTGAAGTGGAACGCTCTTGGTTACTCACGTAACCTCGGTTCCCCGAAATGAGGGAATGAGACATTGCTCTTATTGCCGTGTCACCGAGCTCAGGATCTTAAAATGCCAAGTTGCTTCAGTCAAAGATTCTGAATGGATGACGTACAAGCACTGCCTTATACAGAGTGGGATTCCCGCTCATATTTCGCACGCTTGAACGCCATTGGCCAGTTTCACTGGCGTGATTCAATAAGGCTTCAGTAGTATTTGAGGAAGATGTATTTCCCATAGCAATGTCTCATTCCCTCATTTCGGGGAACCGAGGTTATGTTAGTAACCGAGAGCGATATGGCCCACGACTGTGTAAGCAGGAAAAAAAATCACATGGATTCTGATATTCTCTGATCGGTTTCAGGCCTCAATCATATGTGGAAATAAATCAGATATGAATCAGATACGTGCATTTACTGCAGTCAAGCCAGCCGCGGTTTGAAAATACACAGTCAAGCCAGCCACACTTTTTTTTGGTTTGCGCGTCTAATCGCACACTTATGGTATGGTGCTGGGAGTGGTCAAAATGGATGTAAAGAAGCTGTCATAACTGCGTTTCCTTTGTAGCTACTTTTGCTGATATTTTCAATAGATTGCTGTTCACGGTGACCCAAATATGTCTACATTAAACGTAGTTTAACCCTAAAAAGACCATAAAGCGACATCAGAATATGTATTTATTGCTATTTTATAATTTTATATCATGACATAAATAATAGAATTTCAGGATTTGTTTAATGACTTGAACATTGAATTAATGTTTGTGAATACATTTTTTTGTACATTAACATTTGTATTGTACAATTATTAATATACATCATTTATCAATGTTACTATAGGCTACATATATGTGTGTGTGTGTGTGTGTGTACCTTTCAACTGATACTTGTTTAGAGTGACTATTACTGTATTAATTTTCAAGTTAAATCTACTGTACAATGTCTGTACAAATTAATGGCAAATCACTCCAAATCTCAACGTGCATTCTCACATTTTCTCATAAGCACTTACTCGTAAAAAGCTTTCCTTAATAGGTTTGCTCATTCTTCCAATTGATTCCTGTTAACAGTGACCCTGACTATTATTGTAATAATTTTCAAATATTTTTACTGTATAGTTTTTGAGAAAATGAAAGGCAAAGTCACCCCAAACATCTAAGTGCATAAGCACTTTTACACCATGTCCCATTTCAAACACTCATATAAATATTTCCTTTAGAGGTTTGCTCTTGCTTTCAACTGATTTTCAACTGAACAGGAATAAATTAAAAGAATGCACAAACCTATAAAAGAAACACTTTTATGAGTGTTTGAAAATGGGAAATGGTGCTGCACTTAGATGCCTAGGGTGAATTTGCCTTTAATTTTCTTCAAAACTATACAGTAAAAAGACTTAAAAATTAATACAGTAATAGACTGGGTGACTGCGAACAGGAATCAATTGAAAGAACAAGCAAACCTATAAAGGAAAGATTTTTTTATGAGTGCTTGAAAATGGGATATGATGTAAAAGTGCTAGAATACACACACACTTAAGGTGAATTTGCCATTAATGTCCTCCAAATCTGTACAGTAAAATGACTTGAAAATTAATACGGTAATAGTCAGGGTCACTGTGAACAGGAATCAATTGAAAGAACAAGCAAACCTACAAAGGAAAGATTTTTATGAGTGGGACGTGATGTAGAAGTGTTAGAATGCACTTCAACACTTGGGGTGAATTTGCCTTTCATTTTCTCCAAAACTATACAGCAAAAATATTTGAAAATTATTACAGTAATAATCAGGGTCACTGTGAACAGGAATCAGTAAAACAAGCATAAAACAAGCAAACCTATAAAGAAAGGATTTTTATGAGTGTTTGAAAATGGGACATGGTGTAACAGTGCTTATGCACTTAGATGCTTGGGGTGAATTTGCCTTTCATTTTCTCCAAAACTATACAGTAAAAATATTTGAAAACTATTTCAGTAATAGTCAGGGTCACTGTGAATAGGAATCACCTGAAAGAAAGAGCAAACCTATAAAGGAAATTTTTTTATGAGTGTTTGAAAATGGGATATGGTGTAAAAGTGCTTATGCACTTACATGCTTGGGGTGAATTTGCCTTTCATTTTCTCCAAAACTATACAGTGAAAATATTTGAATATCAGTACAGTAAGAACGCATTTGGTTTTAATTACTAAAAAAACATGACGATGTGACATGCTTAACAATATCTACCACCTGAGTATTATTCCACTCGCAAGCTTTCAGCGGAGCAGAAGATCATAAGGTCCTGAAGAATTTGTACTAGGATATATAATTATTTTGATGTATAGATGTAACTATTGCATTAAAAACGTTTCTATATGAATTCCATGTCAATAAATTAAACTCAATGTACTATTCAAATTGATTTGTGATGTCATATATGCTATTTTTGGCTTGTTTCAACAAGTGCAGTGTAAAATGCACACATCGGATACGGGTCACTTTTAAAAGAAATGTAAGCAAGTCGTCCAAAAAAATCGGATCTAGTCACAAAATCGGAATTGGTCATCAAGACCTGCAGTGTAAATGCAGCCTTATACTCGTGCTGTGATCAGCGGTAGCTGGATGCAATAATCGCATGTCAATGTCCATTGGCTCGTTTAGTTACACTCGAAGTGGATTGGTCTCTCTGGCGAGATCCCAATTTCGTCGGTTATCCGACGTGACTCGGAGTGACCGACTGAAAGGAAACGAACCTTTTCGAAGCTTCGCAAAATGATTAATTGTTTCGAAGCTCTCGAAACACCACGCGCTGACGCCTGCTGGTCAAAACTGTGAAAATGCAACAAAAACTCAGGCTAAAACATGCATAAAACAGCTTTTAAAAACCCATTGCAAATGTTTTATTGAAATTATAATACCGGTACTTTAAATGCAATAAAAATAATACAATACCATTAAATATGATGTGTCTGTATATGTGGTTTTTAAAATATTTTTTATTAATTTGCATGGCTTGTTTTGTTTGTTTTATGGAGAGGTTGAGGCCAGTAGGAGACTGTTAACTACTTCTCATCCTTTTAATTACACAAATGTGCCACATGTAACCTGGTGCAGCCCATGAAGATGAGATGCAGAGCTGCTGGCCGCCCGCTGTGTTAGGGTGAATTCGGGTAATCTGGGACATTTTTTTTTTGTTGTTGTTGCAATTTTGACTTCTGCGATTTATTTCGATATCTATCTAACACATTATATCAACACATTAGACTTTTTTGAAACCCCTAAGATGTTTTCTAAACACACCAGAAGAAAGAATGTAGATATTATACCCAGAGGAGACATGCCACACCTATTAGTGTTTTTGTGCCAAAAAAATTAATTAAAATAAATTGAAATTCTGTCTGAATTTGATAATCTGGGACAAGTCACTTTGTAATCTGGGACATATGTATTAGGCCTAAAAAAGCTTATATTCATCATACTTTATGCATGCCAAACACAATATCACCAATTTTTAAAAAGCATTATGAAAAAAATGACAAGTACAGAAATCTCAATAAGAAAATGTATATTCCAATATCAGGAAAAATAATTTCTATCTCTACACAGGATTAACGATATGTGTTAATTCATTTAGATCTCTATTAAAATTGTTTAACATTTGTTTAACATTTTAAAAAACCAACTAAAATTTAAGTAACAGCAGGCAACAATTCGATTAAGGGATTATTCATTTGGTTATTCAAATTCTCCATTCTATTAAAATTGGGGCTACTTGGGGAGCAAACACTCCTTGCAGGTGATATATATATATATATATATATATATATATGAATACGTTTAACAGATTCCATCTCTGTAGCATCTCTGGTTTAACTGCTAGCTACTGTGAATTTATGCTAATTTTATAACCTCCTGTAATTCACATATACACCCATTTCTCACTATGGCATATTAGCCCTTGTCAATACTTATAAAGTCCCTAAATGCATATTTTCCCCATTTGAAGACTGTCCCAGATTACCCAAAGCATGCTGTCCCACATTCTCAATCATATTTGATAATGTGGGACAACAAAAAATTGTTCAAAAGAAAAAAAACTAAAACACATTTTCGACACTTTAATACATATTTTGTTGCTTGAATAGATCACAAACATAATTTGACAACAATTAGGAACATTGTCTTATTTATGACAGATTTATGTCCTTAACATTAATCTAGTCAGAATCCTTTGTCACTGACCTTGTCATGCAATTCCCAGGGGAGCTTCTTGATTGACAGGTGCCCCGCCCCTTTCTGTGGAATCAGTCACATGACATCCATGCTAAAATTATGGTAAAAGTCCTGTTGTCTAAATTTTGTTAGAACAGGAAATAAACACACTGGAGTTTAGGATTACCCGAATTCACCCCACGTTAACATAAGTAACATAAGAAATGTTCTACAAATAAAAGTAGTTGAATGTGAGAGGATGCTTCTGATTTTGCTGATGTATAGTATATATATAAAGATAAACAACATTGTGCACTCAGACTGTTTTTCTCAGAACACAATTCTAGGAGATCAAACAGAACAGTTAAGAAACAACTGCCACATGCCATCTCTCCCACAATTACCACATGACTGCAATAATACCACTTCACTGCATTTGTTTGGTTGACTATCCTAACACAACCCACAAACCATTACACCTCAAACCACATGTGCTGCAACATTCAGGTATGACAAACCACTTGAACAATACAATTTGAGCACTATTATCAACAAAAATAATAACATAAAAATCTAACAAATTTACGGTTAATACAAGAG
The DNA here is from genome assembly GCF_012432095.1 of Onychostoma macrolepis. NCBI lineage: Eukaryota > Metazoa > Chordata > Actinopteri > Cypriniformes > Cyprinidae > Onychostoma > Onychostoma macrolepis. The sequence goes on from NC_081173.1 coordinate 28,647,087, forward strand.
TTTATATAGGCTAACTGAACTGTAATGAAATTTTAATAGAAGGCTCATTCTACAGAAACGTCCACTTTTGGTATGGCAAAATGTCTTAAAATTGTTATTTCTTTTTTACATTTAAACTTAGACCACATTATTAGATTACCTTTTGACTTTATGAATACATATAAACGACAGCTTAATTATATATGCAATTATTTCAAGACCATATGTATCATTTTTTGTCACTGGTGTTACCTTCTTTAGCAATATTAAAAGTTTTTATGAAATATTATTTCTAAAAAAAAATTTTCAGCACATGTAGTCAGAGTTACAGAAAAAGAATGAAAATGCAAGAAATAAGGAGATTATGTTTTATTTATTTAATGTGACAGACAAAAACAGTACAGTAACACCAGTGACATACATTAGACCTGATATACTGATCATCACTGGTGTTACCCATAAAGAAGGTGACACCAGTGACAGTAACACCAGTGACAATTTTCATGAAAAATGCATTTTACAAAATGTCTGCTGCAAGGTATCAAGCCACATGTTGTCAATCATGGTATACTCACTAAATTAAGTAGTTTAATCCATTTGTATTATAGTTTTTTTTACATTTCCCTAACAATAAATAGGTCACACCAGTGACATCAACTAAAAGCTTCATATGAAATTATGAGATAAATGAGAAAATTTATCATAACTGATAAGAAGCAGTGGACTAAACATGAGCCTTTTTTCATAGATGTTTAGAAAATAGGAAGGAGGAAGTCAAGTGATGTCATCAGTGTGATTTTTTATTCCAAAATAAAAGACTTTTGTTAAGCGGTAACACCAGTGACAACTCCAGGGGACCACTATTTTCATTATACATTTTATAATATTTGTTTGGCATTTTGTTTTATTATGCCATTTATATCATATATTTGATAGTTATGAATAGACTTTTGTATTTTAAATGGTAGAAAATCCTGTTTTTGACCTCAAAATAAAGCACTTTCCTGCTGTACATGGCTGTGGGGACGAGCAGTTTTGTGGTACTTGGAATTCTCTATAATTAATAAAAAAATAATAATACCACATTGATGGCTCAGGAAGATGTAATTGTTCAAATAACATATTGTTTCATTTTAAAATATAAAAAAATTGTAACCCTAATGTGTATTTCAATTGTAATATTTCTTTAAAGTCTTGGGACAGAAAAGTGGACGTTTCTGTAGAATGACCCAGAAACACTATATAATGGCATCTTATTGAGAAGCTATTCAAAAGTGTTCACAAGAGGGCGCCAATGACTGTGCATTAGAAATCAGGATGAAACAGCAGATTTGTTTGATTTCTTTTGATTGGTTGCGTGACTTGTAAGAAGTTGCCATGTGAGCGAGGAAAGAGCAGGTTTGGATTACCCAGAAGACAATGCATGTAGTGTTTTTAGGTTAAATACCATTTTGGATGATGATATTCTCTGGCAACACTCTTAAGATTAAGTTGTATAAAAATGAATAGCCTACATAAGAAACGTTTATAAGAAACTATTTACTGATAGAAACGCTGTCCTTTATTTGGTCAGGATAGAGTGAAATCTACTTATTAGTCTCTTGGGGGAGCTCTTTATCAGCCAACACAGCCACCCACCTAAACAACCATTACTGTAACCTAATAGGGATTTTCCAGACTAAAAAAAGCCCATCTAGAATGAGTGCTGCATTTTACCACATTTCTGTTGATGATGTAACCATAGAGCTATACACACCCCTTCAATTCCCCCTTTGTGAACTTTAGGGGATTATCAGTCTATTAAACCGAACCAAACTGACACAAGGTGTGGCCTGCTCCTGAAACAAGGTCAAATTAACTCCTGTTTTGTATACCTTTATAATAGGGCTGTGACTGTCAAATCGATTAATATAAACACACACACATACATGTTTATATTTAAGAAATATGTGTAATATATATTTTAATATAATATAAATCATAAATAAATACTAATCTATCTATCTATCTATCACACACACACACACACACACACACGTGAATATTTCTTAAATATATATATATATATATATATATATATATATATATATATACATGTATGTGTGTGTATTTATATACATATAAATATACACAGTACACAGATATATTACGTAAACAAACTTTTATTTTGGATGTGAGTGATCACTAATAATTATTTGATAGTTTTATAATTTAATTATATTCAACAGGAAAAGCTGATTTGCATTATAACAATTTAATAGTCTTATATATTGATTTGTCTATAGAGCATCATAGTTTTTGGTGAAAATATACAGCATGAAACAACATAACAACAACAACATGTAAACAACAAGGTAAATCACATTGAGAGGTAGTGCATAAATATTTAATATTTAAAAATATTATTTAAATTTAGCATTTATATGCTTAGTGCAGCCACCCAGAAGATATTTTTGTTTGATTGCTTTGTTTTGGTTGTTTGTTTTTTGTAATGTAGGTTAGAGTAAGCTATGTAAGTTCTCTATTGTGTTGATAGGTCAGGACTGTAAAAGCCCAACCCATTGTTTAGTTTAGTTTCATTATCACAGGCCATTTTTGGAAATGAACAATTTTTTTGTTTGTGATGACTCGTTGAAGCAGTTTCTTTCAGATCCATGTACAAACCTGTTTTCATCAAGCATGGTAAAAATGAGAAGAATTTCCCCAAGTTTCCCAGTCATGTCATCCACAATATCACTTCATAATTTTTATAATATGAACTGATTCAGTGGCTATAAAACTGAATAATCATTGATCAGATTCAAAATAAGTTCAGAGTTTAAAGATCATATATTTGCAAGGGAGCGGCTAGTTTGCATTTGATCCATCAGTTCCTTCCCTCCCCCACAATCACTGAGTCACATGACTGTGAGCTTGGCTTTGGCTTGGCATCACCAACAAACTGGAAAAGAAAAGAAAAGAAAGCGAAAGAGTGCCGGCTCGGTACTTTCCAGGGTGTTGTCATTGTGTTTGGCATGTGATGTTCAGCCACTGGTGGCGTGATTATACAATCAAACCAAAAGAGGAGAGCGGGAAAACTCTTGAATGCTTTGTCAGCACCCAAGGAGACGAGAAAAAATGGATGATTCAAACATACACTAATGCTTGGTTATCTTAAAGAGATAGTTTACCCAAAAATGAAAATTCATTTTCTAAAATTCATATAAAATTCATCATCATTCATCATTTACTCACCCTCAAGTTATTCCAAACCTCTGGAGTTTCTTTCTTTTATTGAAAAAAAAAAGAAAAAGAAGATTATATTTGAAAGTATTCTGATAAACAAACGGTTGCAAGCAGCCATCGACTTCCATAGTATGGAAAAAATACTATGGAGGTCAATGGTTACCGGCAACTGTTTGGTCTTTTGCATTCAGCAGAAGAAAGAAACTCATACAGGTTTGGAACAACTTGAGAGTAAGTAAATGATGACAGAAATTTCATTTTTGGGTGAACTATTGTCTCGTTTGCTTCGCTGTTGTCTGTTGTTTCGTTTTTGTCTGTAGCATGTGTGGGTAAAACTAAAAAGTACCAAAACATTTGTCAGGCATTTCATAATATCCCATCGCTTGAGAAAATCACTGCCCTCACTTTTCTTTGTATGCTGAAATTTCAGTCAGTTACAATATAATATATTTAATTGAAAGCCAAATTATAGAACAGTAAAGTCTGTAGCTTTAAGTTTTATTATATTTTTAAAAAGTTATGTTGCTCAACTTCCATTTTGCATTAAATCCTAATGTTCAGTCTCATTCAAAAGAGTTAAAAAATATTGCTTTTGTATCACAACAGAGGGATAGATCATTTAAAATTGTAAATAAAGTGCTACAAAATGCATTAAATGGATAATCTCCATTTATTTCGTCAGCAGTTATTATTTATTGTGCAATGTAATGGCAGTCATTTTGAGGCAGTACCTTGTAATGGAGGCCAAAATATCACTGTACCATTTCTTGGCAGCAGAATGTTTTCCAATAGGGGGTGATAAAACATAACATCACAATCGTGGACGCACCACGAGACAGACATAAACAGGCAGCAAGCTAAACAGATCTGCACTACACAAACAAGAACCGGGACTTTCCAAAAAGACAATGTCTCAACCCAAAGATGAGCAATAAATATAGCAGCATTCTGAATATTTAGGGGAAATGATTAAGTTGATGTATCATGACAACAAATATAAAATGGTGGTATGGTTTTAAAATGACTTTTAAACAAGCTTTGAAAAACTACAAAACTTTTTAGTCATCCTGAGGATGTTGAAGCAAAGAATATGTGCGTATGCAGTCTCTTTGCTGAAGAGAATAGGTTTCATATGTGATGAGATGCTTTCACTGTCACCTGAGCTTGGTGATTTCTTTTTATTTCAGGTCACAAAATGGCCGGCAATCACAAAATGGTGCTGATAATCTGGACAGGCAACCTGGGCATTTCATGGAAGTCACATGATTTCACAAAACCAATTGTGCACCTTCACTGGCATATAAAATTCTGCCAGCACCTAACTCGTTCACGGCCAGTCGTTGTTTTAGTGGTTTACGGGGACTCTCCATAGGCGTAATAGTTTTTATACTGTACAAACTGTATGTGCTATTGCCCTACATCAACCCTACACCTAAACCTACCCCTTACAGGAGACTGTCTGCATTATTAGATTAAAAAAAAAACACCATTTAGTATGTTTTTTAAGCCTTTTGATTTACGGGGACATAGGCAGTGTCCATATAAACCACCTTCAAATTGTAATACCTCTGTCATACCCATGTCATTATACAAATTTTGTCCCCGTAAACCACAAAAACCAGTACACACACACACACACATACACACACACACACACACACACACACACACAAAACCCAACCTTTCAATAATTTTATAGTATTCCTGTAAGTCAGAAATTAGTCTTTATCTTTCTGCCTTCCTTGTGTGTATCGCAGTAGATTTTTGATTTGTGAAATGATGGTATCCTTCATTTAGCTTGGTTTTTTATGCAATATAAGGTAATATACAGTGTTGGGGGTAACTTATTACAAGTAACGCATGTTTTTCAAGTAACTAGTAAAGTAATGCATTACTTTTAAATTAACAAGAAAATATCAGAGTTACTTTTTCAAATAAGTAATGCAAGTTATTTTGCTTTCCTATTTATTCATTGACACCTATCCTGTCCCCGTGTTAAGAGAAATTAGGAGTAAATGTAGAGGCAGAGACATTTTCTTCAGCATTTCTTCTCGCTTATTAATTTCACTCTTTGTGTGAAAGGGCCTTTACAGTTGCCAAAAATATAACTTTTGGGTTTTCTGTTATTTAAAATAAATAAGCGAGCCCAGCCCAGGTGACAAAAAGTAACGCAAAAGTAATGTAATGCATTACTTTAGGCTACATAAAAAGTAACTAAGTTTGTGTTAGTTAGTAATAGAGTACTGTAATGCATTACTTTTAAAAGTAACTTTCCCCAACACTGGTAATATAGATTCCTCTTAAACTATAACATTTCACAGTTTGTTACTGAAATCTACTCAAACAATATATTGGACCTGCTAACTCACTGTAATTTTAATCTAAACCACTATTTCATATAGATCTATAGACCATGAAGGTATGCATGATACAATAATAAAAAATGTTGAGGCAGGTAAACTCTTGTCATATCTGTCCCACTGGCAATAGGGGGTGATAAAACAACGTTGCAACCGTGGACGTGCCAGGCATAACCAGGCAGCAAGCAAAACAAACCTACAATACAAAAACAAGAACACCAGGTACTTTCCAACAAGACGATATCAAAAACCAAAGGCGATCTATACAGCAGCGCTCTGAACATTAGGGGAAATTATTCCAAGTTGATGTATCATGACGACAAACTAGAAAAAAGTGAAAGAGAATAATAAATGGTGCTGTTGTTTTAAAATAATTTTAGCATGTTAAAAAGAAATAAGCGTTGAAAAACTGCAAAAAAAAACTGTTTTGTTATTCTCAGTATGTGAAATGAAAGAATATGTGCATATATGCACACTATCACTCTCCTTGCAGAAGAGAATAGTATGAGATCCTTTCACTATCACCTGAGTTTGCCATCTTTATTTAGCCTACTTAAGGTCATAAAATGGCTGACAATCTCAAAATGGTGCCGATAATCTGGTCTGGCAAACTGGCCATTTCATAAAAGTCACATGGTTTCACAAAACCACCAATTGTGCGCCTTGTGCAAACACTTAACTCATTCATGGCCATTCACTTTATTTTTTTGTTTTCGGGAAAAACGAACCCTTCTTTCAATCATTTTATGATTGAGGATTTTAGTATCCTTGTTAAGTGAGAAAACGTCTGTCTTTAGCCTTCTGCTTTTCTGGTGTTTAAAGCAATGTAATTTTGATTTGTGAAAAGGTGGTATCTCTAATTTTGCTTAATTTCTTTAACGAAATGCAGTAATATTGATTCCATTACTATTATAACTTTTCACAGTGAAGCTGGTTATAGGTACCAAAATCTACTCAAAGAATATATTGGACATGCTATCACAATGCAAAGTTAATCTAAACCACTATTCATCACCACAAGAACATGTTTATATATATATATATATATATATATATATATATATGGGTGTTTCTGCAACTTTTAAATCCCAGCAGTGAAATTTTAGATTTATGTTCAAATTTGTCATATGATGCCAATTCACAGTGTCATTACACACCTTGACAAAAAAAATATAATTACGTAATGATTAATGCAATTTAATATAAAATTATGAAGCATTTATAGGTGCAAACACCATTTTTGTTCATGGTCACAATGTTGAGATACGTAAAATAAGCTAATTGAATTACAATTTGACTATTTCAAATGGAATTATTTAATATACATATTAATTTACAGTATCTTAAATAATTTTTTTATATTTACATCATTTTTTATGATTTTTTTTTTTTTCAATTAAATGTGCCTGTCCCACACTTTTGAGTCCTTACCGCAACAATGAGAAATTAGCACCTGAGCACATTGCTGACAGATTGGGCCACCTCACTACCTCACTCACAAGATCTCAAAAATATAAGGTAAATATCATCTTTTCTGTGTCAGTATTTATTGTGTGTCCTTACCATACAGCTTAGTAATTCTGTACTTTGAACTACATTTTAAAAATAAATGTATATTACTGTTTAATTCATGTATATTAAGATGCTAAGAGTCAAAATTAATGTAGTAGACCTTACTAGCTGCCAATTAGCTGCAATATTAGCAAAAAAAATGTTCCCCCGCAGCATGTCTTTACCGCAGCAAATTTAGGTGTTGCGGTAAAGACCTTGTGTTGCGGTAGAGACAAGTTCAAGGTTTACTGTATATTAAATTACAAATATTCAGTCTTTTGTAAATTATATTTAAACATGACATTTTGTAACCCTAGATGAGACCAAATTCATCAACAATAAGATCAAACAAATGCAGAGTGGAAATGAGAAAAAGACCCAGAGACTATCTTCAAAAGGAAAAAGAACATTACACATACAATACCTTCTGTTTTATGTTTCTTTTACTATTGTTCTCTACAGTAGCCTGTTTTTGTCTTCATGGCACTTTAACATTGTGTCCTTACCGACACAAGATGTCATAGACAAGTCAGTGCTGTTGTTAAAAGCTTCTATCAATTGCATATTATTGCCAAATTGAAGAGTCTTTTGAGGACATGGTCTTTTGAAAAACATTGGATTATTGCAACTCTAGGGTTGTCTAAGAGTCTGCTCTCACGGCTGCAGCTAGTACGAAATGCTGCAGCTAGACTGTTGACTGGCACAAGGAAGTGGTCCAGCATTTATCCGGTGCTGGCTTCGCTGCACTGGCTTCCTGTTGATTTTAGAGTCCGATACAAAGTTTTGATAATGGTTTTTAAAAGTTTACATGGCCTTGCCCCAGAGTACATTTCATGTTTGTTGCAGCAGCATTGTGTTGCTAGACCTCTAAGATCATCACAGAGTTTGCTTTTACATGTTCCCAGATTATGTTTGAAAACCAAAGGTGATTGAGCCTCTGTGGCAGCCCCACGTCTGTGTCCCATTGCACATTAGAACATGTGACTCATTAGACTGTTTAAAATCAATGTTGAAAACACACCTTTAGTCGGTGGCATACAGTTGCCCCTAGCTTTTGGGACATTGTTCAGTGATGGATATTGTTGTGTATTGTGTCTGTTTGATTAACTTTTAGATATGTAAAGCACTTTGGTCAACTGGTGTTGTTTTAAATGTGCTATATAAATAAATGTTGATTGATTGATTATCGCAGCTCTGCTTTATTTAATTTGTTTCATATTTTTATTTGCATAAAAAATAAAATAATCATTTACACAAGTTGAGATGATTTACACATTGAAATTGCAACATCTGTTATAAAAAGCTAAATATGTTATTTTTAGTGTGTATGGAAACAATTGACATCTAAGGTTACTGTCTAAATTTTATATGGCATAGAGAAAACCATGAAATCCCCTATTTTGTATATTATTTTTTAATATCAGTATTTACAGAACTGCACAAAATTTGAAAAAGCTATTGAAATATATTACATTTTTGTAGAAATTAAAAAAGAAAAATGTATATAATGAACGTTATTGTAACGTTGCGGTAAGGACATTTTGTAAGAAGAAGAGTTGAAAAACATAAAAAATAAACATGTTCCAGATTAAAATCTTAATGGCTCCATGCTATTTTGTTGACCAGAGTATTACAGACTCTGATGGTTAAAATTAAAATTCACAGGGGTTTTGGAGAGTCAAAAGTGCCCGTAGTTGCACGTAGTTTGATAACACCCATATATATATATTTTATAATTTTCTGTATTTCTGCATAAATATGACCCAAAACATCATCAGATTTTCACACAAGTCCTGAAAGTAAACAAAGAGAACCCAATCAAACAAATAATTTATTTATTGTGAGCAATGAGCCAGTGTTACATATCTGTGCATTGCAAAAGTATGTGAATCTCTAGGATTAGCAGTTAATTTGAAGGTGAAATTAGAGTCCGTCTGTTCAGAAGTGTTTTCAATCAGTGCAATAACTATCAGGAGTCACTGCGTGCCCTGTTTTATTTGAAGAACAGGGATATATCAAAGTCTGATCATGTTTGTGGAACTGTATCATAGCATGAACAAAGGAGATTACTGAGGACCTCAGAAAAAGAGTTGATGTTGCTCATCAGGCTAGAAAAGGTTGCAAAGCCTTCTCTAACGAGTTTGGACTCCACAAATCCACAGTCAGACAGACTGTGTACAAATTGAGGAAATTCAAGACCACTGTTACCCTCCCCAGAAGTGATCCACCAACAAAGATCACTCTAAAAGCAAAGCTTTTTCTAAACTCTTAACACAGCAACACACCTACATCACACAATTAGCCAAATAGTAAATTTTCTGGCCAAAACCAAATTTTGTTAAATAAATACTAACTCTACATTTGAAAATGCTGAATACCTTTTTCTACATATACTAACTCTATCAAAACACAGCAAAACCGATTCAAAATTGAGTCATTCGGTCAAAACATTAGCACTAGTTTCTATCCAACAGAAACATATAGTCAATCATAGCACATTGACTGTCAAAATACTAACAGTTGATGGCTCTACAAAAACTGCATTACTTGTTATGTTTCAGTTCTACCTGCATATAATAGACAATATAAAAAAATCCATTGTTTTTTGTAATTTAGCCTTCAGTTTACCGTCATCTGAAACCCAATTTACATTTGTAAGTGTTGAATGTGTTCATACTTGGCAACATACTATCTAAAACTGAATGAGTCATTACTTTATAGAATGTACAATAGAAAAAAATAGGGTCCCCTATGCAGAAATTCAATTGGAACCTTGATTGAAATTGCTTTCCAGTGGGTGAGGGTTGGATGTGGATGGTGCCCCGATGGTAGCTGATGCCAGTGATCAACAAAAATTCCAAAATGGCCTTTGGTTACTATGCAAGCTTGTTTCTGTCACAGAATAAAAAAGTAAAAACAGTAATTGCGACCTTTTTATCTCACAATTTTGACTTCTATTGCAGTTTTTTAAAATCATTTTTGCACTAATAACAGAACCATTTTTCAAAACATTTAAAGGGGTAATATAATGCTACATGCACTTTTACAAGTTGTTTGAACTGAAATGTGTGTTGGCAGTGTGTGTACATAACCACCCTATAATGATAAAAATCCACCCAGTGTTTTTTTTTTGTAATCTCTTTAAATCTTTACCCCTGTCTCAAATCGAGCCGTCTGTCCGTGTGACGTCACACGGACGGAGGCCCCTCCCACGGTAGTTTGATTGACAGCAGCTTTTCAGCACAGACTGCACTGGTGTCTTACCTCAGACCCGCCTGAGTGAGCAGTCATCAGTTGTTTCACCGCCGGAGCAGATGTAGGAGTGACTCCTAAGCGATTGAGGAGTTTTGTTGTTGGATGTAATAATGAACATAGCAGTCATCATTTACTCCCATCATCTGAGCCGCTGAAGAGGATTAGGTTTGTTCTGAAGGGAATGCGCCCTCCATCTACCTAAATGCGTCTATGTTCGCGCGAATCATTCGTGATCCAGCTTCACCTCCAGAAGAAGTGAGTACAAGGTTTTTTAAATGAATCTTTGCAAATGGCCTTTCCTAACAATGTGCTAATTAGCAAGTTTCACAATGAATGTGCTAAAGTAAACAGCCCCTCAGAGAGCAGCTAGGAAGAGAGGGGCGGAGTCAGCAGAGCTCATTAACATTTAAAGGAGAATGACACAAAACCGCTTGCTCTGACAAGAGCTGTTTTGACAGGGTGAAAAAGGTGTTTTTTACACTACCAGTGAGAAGTTTTAACCAAACTATGTTACAGACTTTTCATTAAGACCCTAAAGAATAATATCAACTTGTGGAAAATGGGCATTATATGACCCCTTTAACACTTTTTCCAAATGCTTGGATACAATACACATGAGCCAAAGATCTTTTGTTCATTGAACTAAAATCACTGGTTCAAAATGACACAACTTAACATCAAAGTATTACTATTTAAAAATTCAACTTACACATTACATCTGAATTGAGTGTCTATTCATTTCAGTACAATGATCTAACTATCAATTGATACAACTGCTCAAAATGCTAAGTAGCTGTTGCATTACTCTTGAAGCATAGTTTTTATGTAAAATTCTCGATTGCTAACACACTATAACTGATTCATTTGGCCCAATTTTCCAAACCATTCATACAGTTCTCGAAACAAAGACATGTTTCTCAAAACGTTTAACACATTCCACCTGCTTTCACACATGCTCCAATTTGCTCAATGTTTTCTGCAAAACTCTACACAATAACAGCATCATTTTGCAAAGGTTTAACCATGTTATCATTTAGAAAACACAAATACACAATATAACTACCTCAAGAATCACAAAATGAACACAAATTGCACACATTTATCCGTGTTTGAACATCCAGTAGCAAAATTGACGACACAGCAGTCAGAATCTCAGGATGATATGAACAAGAGCACAGGTGGTTATGTGTTTTGGAAAATGAATCCTGGTAGTGGGAGACAAAGAGGAATAGGGGGAGAAAAGAAAAATGAAGGGGATGAGGTCAAAGGTCATTTGTTGCTGATGAAATGTAAAGCACTATAGTTGAGCATGTTCTTGTGCATGGAATGAGCATAAGGAAAGCTGCCTGCAGCCTCATCTACTTACACATTACAATTACAGTACATAGCAGCAGCAGTACTTCAGATGAGAGAACTTGTACTGTAAATAATACTGCAGCACACACCCTCAAACTCGTAACTGTTGAATTGATTTGTAGCCAAGTACTTTTTACATGTACTGAGAGTCATCTGTCTAGGGGAGGCAGAGAAAGTCTTTTCTCAGATGACTAAGAAACTGTTATAGTATAACAAATAAGGATATTACCAATACTGTAATGCAACTTGGCAGAGGATGCTGAATTAATTAATTTATTGCTGTACAGAAACTGATATTCCAATGTGTGTTTACTGTATATTCAGTTGTTTGGTTTTTGTACTTTTCTCTTCTAGTGCTTTTCATCTACTGTAAGATCACTTTACAGTAGTGTAATGAAAATAAACCTTTCTTAAAGTTTATTGGTGAATTTTACTGATTCTGCACAACTCTATTTATGCTGCATACTGCCAGACATTGACTTGCAAGATGTTTCCTGTTTCCCAAAAGGAGGTTTTTGTAACAGTGTTTTGAATTGATCTCACTAGTGTTCTCTAGTCAGGGAAACAGCTTTGTGTGTCATCTGAGACCAAAGATTAGATTCTGACAAAAGAGAATATATTTTTGATTAAAATGTTTGACTTTGACCTGGAAGTTTGAAGTTTGCACAAGTTGGTGTGTAGTTTTGAGATTGTGTTTACAGTTGTGAGAAAATGGTGAATTGTTTCATGAATTGTGTGTTAGCAATCGAGAAAAACTGTAAATGTTTAGATTATGAAAGTGAAGAAACTGAGGACTGAGTATGTTCAGGTGTGATCAGTTTCAAGATGCCTGTTGTTGGGAGAAAATAAAAAAATCCCCAAAAGTCTATATCATTGTTATCAGTATTTGTTTTACAATACAGTACATGTCTTTTTAGAGGGTGATAGAGCTGGAAGCTGATGAAAACCATTCATATTTTTGGATGAGACAGGCTTTACCCTGACCAAGAGATGGAGGAGAGGTTGAGAGCCCAGCGGTTGAGAGCGGCCCAGAACGATGTTCTCTGGGGGGCCCGACCACCCCCCACTGAATGTGATTTTGAGGGGCCTCATAGCAAAATCAGTGCAATGGGCCCAGAATTCCTAGCGACAGCACTGACAGCAATCATGGTTTCAGGCCCATCCACAGTTTATCACCTTGTATTTACCCCATAACTCCCCTTTCCTTACTGTAACCCAACTGAAGAAGTTTTCTCCACATGGAGGAGGGTTCACAATAGGCTCCTCACAAACAAATCTCTCTTCTCCAGGCCAGATGATGCATGCAATGACGTCACAGGAGTAGACTAATGTCAGGCCTGTATTTGTCATGCAGGAAGATTTTTTCCAAGATGTTTAGCTAATGAAAACATCCATTATGATGTGGATGAGAACCTGTGGCCAAATCCACAAGACAGGGTTGATAAAAACATAGAAGTGTAGTAAGGGACACTCCAGTTGACATTTTACTGTAGGCCTAATCTAATTTTTTCTTATTTAAAGTTTTTTGAAAAACCTATTGTGTTGATTATTTCATCAATAATTTTCAAATGTTTAATGATTCCAGTGTCTGTACTTTTCTCTCTAGTCTATTACAATGATGTATGAATGTGTAGAACCATAATGAAAGCTGCATCATGTGTTTTGAACAACTATATTTAATGATTGTACTAACAACTACACAGTGAAACTATGGGTATCTTGTGTGTGGTTGATCTAAAGTAATGTTCCTATGATATTTCGTAATAAATTAGTTGAACCTAAATAAATTTTTGAACCAATGCTTCTGCAAATGCAAGGCTTCTTTAAAGATATGAACGCAATATGCAAAGTTTTGAACATTGGAAAGCCTGTGTTACAAATAATGACTGTTTTGAGTTTTGTGTCTAGAGTTTTGAAAAATGACACGAAGGTTCTGTTATTAGTGCAAAAATGATTGTAAAAAAACTGTATTGGAATTGCGAGTTTGCATCTTGCAATTCAGACTTTATCAGAATTGTGAGATACTGTAAATTCACAATTGCAAAAAAAAAAAGTCACATTTACCCTTATACCCTCCTTTATATTCCATGGCAGAAATAAGCTTTCATTGGTTCCACATGTCTAAGGGGAAAAACAAACAAACAAACAAACATAAAATGCACAGTTCAACACACATTCTCACTCCTCTCCCCACCTCTTCTGCCTTTTTCTGATCCAACTACTCCTCTACCTCTAGGTCTTTTTTACTTTATGTTGATGTAATGGAAAGAGCTTCAACACCTTACTATTCCTCCAACTGAGACTGGAATCAGCTATTTCTAAATATTTCAGTGATCTGTTACTTAAAAGTGCTTATCAGTTGTTACAAAATTGTATATATAGAGATTTTTTTCAATGCTTTTGAGCTGCTGATGTTGTAGAAGTAGAAACGTTATACTATATTTAAGGTTTGGAACATTAGGTCTTCAATTCTGACATGCTGTGTTTAAGCATTTGTAAATAAGACTAAAAGATCCATGATTTTGGTTTTGGATAAGCATGTATGAAAAGAAAATTTAAGCATTTTAGAAACATTGTAATTGACTGCATATTGTGTGAAAACAACACAAATTGTGTTAATGGTATGGCCACAACAGACAGATGTTGTGCTAATTGTGTTTAGAGTTTTGAAAATGTGACTACAGATTGGACAAAGGGATTTTGGCAATTGAAAAAAAACTGTAATGTTCATGAGTCCGTCATCAGGAGAGCACAGAACAGCCATGGTGTGCATGGCAGAGTTACAAGGAGAAAGCTACTATTCTCCAAAAAAAAATTGGTGCCCGTCTGCAGTTTGCTAAAGATCATGTGGACAAGCCAGAGGGCTCCTGGAGATATGTTTTGTGGACAGATGAGACCAAAATATAACTTTTTGATCGTTATGTTTGGAGAAAAGAATACCCTGCATTCCAGAATAAGAACCTTATCCCATCTATGAAACACGGTTGTGGTAGTATCATGGCTTGGGCCTGTTTTGCTCCATCTGGGCCAGGAAAGCTTGCCATCATTGATGGAACAATGAATTCTGATTTATACCAGCAATTTCTAAAGGAAAATATCAGGACATCTGTCCATGAACTGAGTCTCAAGAAAAAGTAAGTCATGCAGCAAGACAACGACCCCAAGCACACAAGTTGTTCAACCAAAGAATGGTAAAGAATAATAAAGATAATGTTTTGGAACGGCTGAGTCAAAGTCCAGACCTTAATCCAATTAAAATGTTGTGGAAGGAGCTGAAGCAAGCAGTTCATAGGAGGAAACCCACCAACATCACAGAGTTGAAGTGGTTCTGTACTGAGGAATGGGCTGAAAGTCTTACATGTTATTGTGCAGAACTGATCAGCATTTACAAGAAATGTTTACCTGCAGTTATTGCTGCAAAAGGGGGTCACAGCAGATACTGATAGCAAAGATTCACATACTTTTGCAACGCACAGATATGTAACACTGGATCATTTTTCTCAATAAATTCATGGAAAAGAAAATATTTTTGTCTCATTTATTTGACTGAGTTCTCTTTATCTACTTTCAGGACCTGTGCGAAAATCTGATGATGTTTTGGGTCATATTTATGCAGAAATGTAGAAAATTATAAAGGGTTCACAAACTTTCTAGCAGCACTGTATATATAGTGTAGGAAAACAGATACATAGGTCTATAATCCAAAAAGGTATATATGCGTCATTTAAAAACAGTGGAAGCCATTTTGAGGCAGGTAGACCACAGGCAGCTTTATAAAATGGAGACCTGCTGGCATTAGTGGGGGAGACAAACGGCACGAGCAAGGTAGAGCCAGGCATCAAGCCAAACATGCAAATGTGTAACCTGGTGAAACAACAATAGGGACTTTCCAGCTGAACAGGGTTTGCTTGTTTGGTAGTTGATCTTGTGATATAGCCACACAGCCCAAAAGAAAAATCAAATGTGTCAAAACTACCACAAAATTTGTGTAAAATTCATTTGTGTTTGTCAAAATCTAACATTCAGTTCTCACCTGCCTATCGATCTATAGCAATGTGCAACTGCATAAGGGTCCTAACAGCAATTAAACTAATTTTATGGAGCACTGTTGGCTTTGATGATGATGAAATGTGGTCAGACTGATTTTTTATGATTTTATTTTTTTTAAATAAAACAGGAAGAGCTTATGTTGGGCTGCTATTCTGTAGAATTGCTATCAGTTAAAATTTATGCACTAAAATTCTCAAGATTATTATTAAATTAATAATTTTTATATTATGATTATATAAAGTTGTGTTTTGACCCAAACACATATGAAGAACATTGAATAACATTTACATACTATTATTAACCTTACTATAACAATATAAGTGTAAAACAAGCTTATATTTCTCAATTGCACGAATCCTTCAACAGAACATTTGAAAAACACAATTCTGCACAAAACAGTAAGTTATCAGAACTTAAATAAATATACTCTATATATATAATAAACACTCTGTGTTTATTTGGCACTCGACAATCAACAGATTTCCCATCCCCCAACACTGTCATTCACGACCAGAAGTCAAGACTAAACCAATTCACCTCCACATAATCGTTTTGTATTACCTATTTTTATTAGCCATTTCACACAATTCAGAAAAAAACAAAAACGTGCAAATTATAGGCCTGTGTTTTAATAGTATGAATGAAAGGTGCGTTATTTGGAAGAAAGTCAAGGTGTGACTGACTTCATCCCACTTGTCCCACTAATGGAGCGGACAAGCGCTTCATTTGGGAGAGGTGAACTGTCCCCCGCGGCCTTTCCACTTCTCACACAGCTTCTGTGCACAGTACCTTCTCAACAAGCACGGGCGCCAATTTGCCAGTTCCCCACACAGTTATATGATAGATAATAGAAAACCGCTTAGCGGCGCAGATTATTATTTATGTTTTTTCAAGTGCTTGTGCCGCCCCCCACGTGTCATGAAAAAATGCCGCCCCGGGCGCCTGCCCGGTTCGCCCATGCCTAAAACCGCCACTGATGCTAACTCTGAACAGAGTTTTTGAAAAATTCAAACCTATAAGTCACTACAGCAGCAGCAATATTTTGTTGTTTTGTATAATTGTTTAAAATGATTTAAGCACATGGCATGAGCTGATACGTTCATTCAGTGCAGTTATGAAATAAAACAAACATCCAAGGTAATGATGACACAAAATTTGAAATTAGACTGTATAAAACAAACATACAAAAACCAAGAACTCAATATTTATTCACATTTATTCACAACACGAACAAATCCAAAATGTTACATTTATCAAAATTGCTTGTTGATAAAACATTTTGACTGATGATCATCTCTGAATTTATTCTATGTACAAGTCCACAGTTCAATACCACAGATCTTTTAGAAATGTGATAATGGTTAAAGGATAACGTCCTCACTTATACTGTATGTTCCTATTTACAAAGGTTTGTAATGGTATATTTGTATTATGAACAGGCACATTATTTTATCACAGGCTACTGGGCTTTTACAGTGTCAGATTTCTCTTGGTCTTGTTTGGCTGTGTTATCATCAGTAAAGAGCCTCTCTCTCAGTTTATAGTAGTTTCCTTTCTTGTCCATCAGTTCCTGATGTGTACCGAGCTCCACCACCTCCCCGCTGTCAATCACCACGATCTGATCCGCCCTCTCGATGGTCTTCAGCCTATGAGCAATCACAAGCAAAGTCTGGCTGGGGCAGCAGGCCAGGGCCTGTTGAACCTGTGGAATAACAAAACATGCAAGAAATATTATAATAGTAGCACTAAAGGGGGCAGGGATTTGTGAATGCATACAGTGCATATGCCTTTGTGTTCATACTGAATAGCCTTATTTTACCATTTGTTCACTTTCAGTGTCTAAAGAGCTGGTCACTTCATCCAGTATGAGCACCTGAGGTTGCCTGATCAGAGCTCTGGCGATAGCGATGCGCTGCTTCTCACCTCCCGAGAGCAGATTTCCACGCTCTCCAACATCTGACAAAGAAAACAGGATTTTATCACTGTGGCATTTAATAAAACACTTTTACCATGCTTAAATCTAGAACCTTGTTTATCCAATAAAAAATGGAGTGGAATAAAAGGCTAGTTTATGCTGGTCTAGCAAATGGACCAAGCTGCTAAAACCTTCCTTATCAAATAATTAATGGCGTGGCTACAAAAATCCAGAATTGCTGATAATATCAGGAATTCTAAAATGACTTTAAATGTAAAGTTCATCTTAGACTAACATGACTAAGTCCAGGCTGGTTTATGCTGGTGTGAAAGCAAAACCTTTCAGGCTATGTTTGTTGGGGTGTAGTCAGGATGAATAACTAAAAGGCTATGAATGCTGGCAATTCTGATGTTCACAGATATCAAGAGTAGAAAATAATCAAGATATTGGCTTTAAATTATTTTTTATGTCCAGTCACAATCTTTCTAGCCACTGACACATGAATGACAGTGGACAGTGACAGCAGTTCATTTACCTGTGTTGTAGCCATTTTCCAGTTTGCTGATGAAGGCATGGGCATTGGCTTTGCTGGCAGCCTCCTTTACTTTATCCATTGAGCAGCCGGGCAGACCATAGGCAATGTTGTCTCGTACATTGCCAGAGAAAAGTACAGGCTCCTGACCCACCATCGCTATCTGAGAGATATTATTTACAGCATTGCATTAGATGGTTGCACATGGTTCTTTATGTAGACTCACATGTTGTATGAACAACAGAGATGGTATAAAATATAACCACATACAATAATAACGGGTTTGTTATTTCAGAGTAGTCACCTTGCTGTGCAAGTATTTGTGCTGGTAGTTCTGCAGTGGTTTTCCGTCTAACAGAATGTGTCCCTGCTGAGGCTGATAAAATCTCTCCAGCAGACTCACACAGGTGCTCTTCCCTCCTCCTGACATTCCCACCAGAGCCGTCATCTGACCCGGCTTCAACTCCAGAGAGAAGTTCTGAAAAAAGAAAAAAAAGAAAAGAAAAGAAGGTAATTATTATGAATATTACAAATATATGATAAACCTAGTACATACCATGTATACATCCTGATTAACAATATTATACATTTTCTATTTGGCATTAGCATACACAATATGTTTGCAAATGTATGCACATTCACTCAACTGTTTATGTGTGTGCGTACATATATAACCATTTGAAGAAAATATAAGAAATAAAAGATCTTTGTGTTTAAATACCATATTTACTCATATTTTAGGTTCATGTGAAATGCCTTCTCCCAGCAGGCACAAAACAGGCACACAACGTCATTGGTTAAATTTCGGTTGCGACGTCGGGTGACCAAAATTCAATGTAAATTCAACGTCTAATGTCAATGTTAAATTGATGTCCAATACCGATGTCAGCTGACGTTGAGATTTTGTTGCTTTTAGGTTGTACAACCAAAATCCAATGTTAAGTCAGCGTCAAATTGACGTCAAATATTGACGTCAACCCAATTTTCATTTTAAACCAAAATGCAACATCTGTCCAACGTCAGCCTGATGTTACATAGATGTCTGGTGCCTGCTGGGCTCAAACTTGATGAGGATCAAGTGAAGTAATCATTCAGTACCTTTAACACATTGTGGTCAGGTCTACTGGGATACGAGAAGGAGAGGTTCTGAAAGCTGATGTGTCCTTTCAGATCACTGGGCTGCAGGTCACCATCAATACTGACTTCAGACTTTCGGTCCAGGTACTCGAACACCTTACCAGCTGCACCCACCGAGTTCAGCATTTCTCCAAAGATATAGATCAAAGTCTGGAACAGAGATGGATAAATTTGATTGATACAACTTTTCTCTACCCTCTATGTCACCAGAGAAATCCCTCTTTTAAGGGGAGACACTGCAGGCAAAAACACTGTTTTATCATGCACCTGTCAGTTTTGAGATTTTCGGCTTTTTGGTTTTTCATAAAGTATTTTTTTAGACTAGTAGAACGAAAACATCCAAAAGACACTGTTAAGTGTTTTTTTTATAGCACTTTATCTATTTGTGTCGATAGATTTCAATTACAATACATATTTTTAAAGGCCGTTTTCTCAAAATGAGTTTTTTCTCCTACACTGAGCCATAAATCTCCACTTCAGTAGCACTTACACACACCAAACTTGACATTTTTTATTCCTGTCTATATCCTGAAGGTTTTTACAGAGGGATTTGTTCATATATAATTTGCTTGATTATATACATTTTAATCCCCCCAAAATTGTCAAAATATAGTGTTTTCTGTCTGTTCTAAGTATTTTCTGAATTATGGAGTGACAAAATGAGATACCCAAAATTCCTCTGTAAAACTTTTGACTGTAATATGTCAAAAAATTAAACAAGAATTTTGAAACTGACTTCATCCAGTGTTCAGATTTTTGTACTAGAAATGTATGCAAATTAGTGCATATTTCATTAAATAATGCCTCATTTGCATATTTAAACCTAACATTTTAGAAAACTTGTAATACAAAAAATGTTTGCAATTATCAATGTAATCAATCAACTAGGTAAGTAAGGTGATAACTATTAGTAAAAAAAAAATTACCCTATTCACCTGCAGTGTCTCGCCTTAAAATAAACATAGGCATACCCTAATGTTGTCTCCAAGGTCTTGCTGATAGAGAATGAAAGAGACTAGATTCCCTGTGCTCATCTGTCCATACTGGATGAAGAGTCTCCCATAGTAAAGCATGGCCACCTTCATTCCCAATTCTGTCATCTGCAAAACAAATGGTCAAGAAGACACTATCTAGAGCAATGCAGTTCCACATCAACATGTTTGCTTTAAATAAAATAAACACATATTCAAAAACAAAGTTTAGTTAAAGACTAAACTCACCCGCCTAACCAGCAGGTAAATCGCCCTGACTGTGTCCCGTCGGGTCTTTAGATTATGGGTTTCCATCAAACGGACATCATAGTGATTTGCTTCACCAAGTTCTGTCCTGAAACTCTTTACAGTCCTGATTCCTGACACCGCCTCCCCAGCAGTTTCATTGGCTTGCGCCATAGAGTCCTGAACTTCTTTTGAGAGCCTCTAAAAAGGGCATGAAAACTTGATATAAGAAATTATTCTCAAAGGCACAGAAATGATTATCTATCATTCATCATGATTTTTTTGTTAACCCCATACCTGAATTTTCGTCAGCCCCATACCTGATAATGTGTGTCATATATGTTCTGCAGTAAGCCTGTCAGTGGCGTCTCCATCAGCATCAGTAGCGTAAGCTTCCACGAGAGGCTCAGCATCAGATACAACATGCCCAGGGTCTTAATCAGGGTCCGCAGAAAGACGTTGACATTCAGGGCTACAGCCCGACCCATTAGAGTAGAGTCTGTGGACAGTCTAGATGTGATATCACCTGA